>NW_027619612.1:0-37246 GCF_964187855.1 Myxine glutinosa
AAAACCACTTTTCACACTTGTGTTAGTGTTGAAAAACCACTTTTCGCACTTGTGTTAGTGTTGAAAAACCACTTTTCGCACTTGTGTTGGTGCAGGAAACCACTTTTGCACTTGTATTAGTGTGGAAAAAACACTTTTTGCACTTGTGATAGTGTTGAAAAACCACTTTTCGCACTTGTGTTAGTGTTGAAAAACCACTTTTTGCACTGTGTTGGTGCAGGAAACCACTTTTGCACTTGTATTAGTGTGGAAAAAACACTTTTTGCACTTGTGTTAGTGTTGAAAAATCACTTTTCGCACTTGTGTTGGTGCAGGAAACCACTTTTGCACTTGTATTAGTGTGGAAAAAACACTTTTTGCACTTGTGTTAGTGTTGAAAAACCACTTTTCGCACTTGTGTTGGTGCAGGAAACCACTTTTGCACTTGTATTAGTGTGGAAAAAACACTTTTTGCACTTGTGTTAGTGTTGAAAAACCACTTTTCGCACTTGTGTTGGTGCAGGAAACCACTTTTGCACTTGTATTAGTGTGGAAAAAACACTTGTTGCACTTGTGATAGTGTTGAAAACCACTTTTTGCACTTGTGTTAGTGTTGAAAAACCACTTTTCGCACTTGTGTTGGTGCAGGAAACCACTTTTGCACTTGTATTAGTGTGGAAAAACCACTTTTCGCACTTGTGTTAGTGTTGAAAAACCACTTTTCGCACTTGTGTTAGTGTTGAAAAACCACTTTTCGCACTTGTGTTGGTGCAGGAAACCACTTTTGCACTTGTATTAGTGTGGAAAAAACACTTTTTGCACTTGTGATAGTGTTGAAAAACCACTTTTCGCACTTGTGTTAGTGTTGAAAAACCACTTTTCGCACTTGTGTTGGTGCAGGAAACCACTTTTGCACTTGTATTAGTGTGGAAAAAACACTTTTTGCACTTGTGATAGTGTTGAAAAACCACTTTTTGCACTTGTGTTAGTGTTGAAAAACCACTTTTCGCACTTGTGTTGGTGCAGGAAACCACTTTTGCACTTGTATTAGTGTGGAAAAAACACTTTTTGCACTTGTGTTAGTGTTGAAAAACCACTTTTCGCACTTGTGATAGTGTTGAAAAACCACTTTTCGCACTTGTGTTAGTGTTGAAAAACCACTTTTCGCACTTGTGTTGGTGCAGGAAACCACTGTTGCACTTATATTTGTGTGGAAAAACCACTTTTCGCACTTGTGTTAGTGTTGAAAAACCACTTTTCGCACTTGTGTTAGTGTTGAAAAACCACTTTTCGCACTTGTGTTGGTGCAGGAAACCACTTTTGCACTTGTATTAGTGTGGAAAAAACACTTTTTGCACTTGTGATGGTGTTGAAAAACCACTTTTCGCACTTGTGTTAGTGTTGAAAAACCACTTTTCGCACTTGTGTTGGTGCAGGAAACCACTTTTGCACTTGTATTAGTGTGGAAAAACCACTTTTCGCACTTGTGTTAGTGTTGAAAAACCACTTTTCGCACTTGTGTTAGTGTTGAAAAACCACTTTTCGCACTTGTGTTGGTGCAGGAAACCACTTTTGCACTTGTATTAGTGTGGAAAAAACACTTTTTGCACTTGTGATAGTGTTGAAAAACCACTTTTTGCACTGTGTTGGTGCAGGAAACCACTTTTGCACTTGTATTAGTGTGGAAAAAACACTTTTTGCACTTGTGTTAGTGTTGAAAAACCACTTTTCGCACTTGTGTTGGTGCAGGAAACCACTTTTGCACTTGTATTAGTGTGGAAAAAACACTTTTTGCACTTGTGTTAGTGTTGAAAAACCACTTTTCGCACTTGTGTTGGTGCAGGAAACCACTTTTGCACTTGTATTAGTGTGGAAAAAACACTTTTTGCACTTGTGTTAGTGTTGAAAAACCACTTTTCGCACTTGTGTTGGTGCAGGAAACCACTTTTGCACTTGTATTAGTGTGGAAAAAACACTTGTTGCACTTGTGATAGTGTTGAAAACCACTTTTTGCACTTGTGTTAGTGTTGAAAAACCACTTTTCGCACTTGTGTTGGTGCAGGAAACCACTTTTGCACTTGTATTAGTGTGGAAAAAACACTTTTTGCACTTGTGATAGTGTTGAAAAACCACTTTTCGCACTTGTGTTAGTGTTGAAAAACCACTTTTCGCACTTGTGTTGGTGCAGGAAACCACTTTTGCACTTGTATTAGTGTGGAAAAAACACTTTTCGCACTTGTGTTAGTGTTGAAAAACCACTTTTCGCACTTGTGTTAGTGTTGAAAAACCACTTTTCGCACTTGTGTTGGTGCAGGAAACCACTTTTGCACTTGTATTAGCGTGGAAAAAACACTTTTTGCACTTGTGATAGTGTTGAAAAACCACTTTTCACACTTGTGTTAGTGTTGAAAAACCACTTTTCGCACTTGTGTTAGTGTTGAAAAACCACTTTTCGCACTTGTGTTGGTGCAGGAAACCACTTTTGCACTTGTATTAGTGTGGAAAAAACACTTTTTGCACTTGTGATAGTGTTGAAAATCCACTTTTCGCACTTGTGTTAGTGTTGAAAAACCACTTTTCGCACTTGTGTTGTTGCAGGAAACCACTTTTGCACTTGTATTAGTGTGGAAAAACCACTTTTCGCACTTGTGTTAGTGTTGAAAAACCACTTTTCGCACTAGTGTTAATGTTGAAAAACCACTTTTCGCACTTGTGTTAGTGTTGAAAAACCACTTTTCGCACTTGTGTTGGTGCAGAAAACCACTTTTGCACTTGTATTAGTGTGGAAAAAACACTTTTCGCACTTGTGTTAGTGTTGAAAAACCACTTTTCGCACTTGTGTTAGTGTGGAAAAACCACTTTACGCACTTGTGTTGGTGCAGGAAACCACTTTTGCACTTGTATTAGTGTGGAAAAAACACTTTTTGCACTTGTGATAGTGTTGAAAAACCACTTTTCGCACTTGTGTTAGTGTTGAAAAACCACTTTTTGCACTTGTGTTGGTGCAGGAAACCACTTTTGCACTTGTATTAGTGTGGAAAAACCACTTTTCGCACTTGTGTTAGTGTTGAAAAACCACTTTTCGCACTTGTGTTAGTGTTGAAAAACCACTTTTCGCACTTGTGTTAGTGTTGAAAAACCACTTTTCGCACTTGTGTTGGTGCAGGAAACCACTTTTGCACTTGTATTAGTGTGGAAAAAACACTTTTCGCACTTGTGTTAGTGTTGAAAAACCACTTTTCGCACTTGTGTTAGTGTTGAAAAACCACTTTTCGCACTTGTGTTGGTGCAGGAAACCACTTTTGCACTTGTATTAGTGTGGAAAAAACACTTTTTGCACTTGTGATAGAGTTGAAAAACCACTTTTCGCACTTGTGTTAGTGTTTAAAAACCACTTTTCGCACTTGTGTTGGTGCAGGAAACCACTTTTGCACTTGTATTAGTGTGGAAAAACCACTTTTCGCACTTGTGTTAGTGTTGAAAAACCATTTTTCGCACTTGTGTTAGTGTTGAAAAACCACTTTTCGCACTTGTGTGGTGCAGGAAACCACTTTTGCACTTGTATTAGTGTGGAAAAAAACACTTTTTGCACTTGTGATAGTGTTGAAAAACCACTTTTCGCACTTGCGTTAGTGTTGAAAAACCACTTTTCGCACTTGTGTTGGTGTAGGAAACACTTTTCGCACTTGTCTTAGTGTTGAAAAACCACTTTTCGCACTTGTGTTAGTGTTGCAAAACCACTTTTCGCACTTGTGTTAGTGTTGAAAAACCACTTTTCGCACTTGTGTTAGTGTTGAAAAACCACTTTTCGCACTTGTGTTGGTGCAGGAAACCACTTTTGCACTTGTATTAGTGTGGAAAAAAACACTTTTCGCACTTGTGTTAGTGTTGAAAAACCACTTTTCGCACTTGTGTTGGTGCAGGAAACCACTTTTGCACTTGTATTAGTGTGGAAAAAACACTTTTTGCACTTGTGATAGTGTTGATAAACCACTTTTCGCACTTGTGTTAGTGTTGAAAAACCACTTTTCGCACTTGTGTTAGTATTGAAAAACCACTTTTCGCACTTGTGTTAGTGTTGAAAAACCACTTTTCGCACTTGTGTTAGTGTTGAAAAACACTTTTCGCACTCGGGTTGGTGCAGGAAACCACTTTTGCACTTGTATTCGTGTGGAAAAAACACTTTTCGCACTTGTGTTAGTGTGGAAAAACCACTTTTCGCACTTGTGTTAGTATTGAAAAACCACTTTTCGCACTTGTGTTAGTGTTGAAAAACCACTTTTCGCACTTGTGTTAGTGTTGAAAAACCACTTTTCGCACTCGGGTTGGTGCAGGAAACCACTTTTGCACTTGTATTAGTGTGGAAAAAACACTTTTCGCACCTGTGTTAGTGTTGAAAAACAACTTTTTGCGCTTGTGTTAGTGTTGAAAAACCACTTTTCGCACTTGTGTTGGTGCAGGAAACCACTTTTGCACTTGTATTAGTGTGGAAAAACCACTTTTTGCACATAAGTTAGTGTTGAAAAACCACTTTTCGCACTTGTGTTAGTGTTGAAAAACCACTTTTCACACTTGTGTTGGTGCAGGAAACCACTTTTGCACTTGTATTAGTGTGGAAAAAACACTTTTTGCACTTGTGATAGTGTTGAAAAACCACTTTTTGCACTTGTGTTAGTGTTGAAAAAAACACTTTTCGCACTTCTGTTGGTGCAGGAAACCACTTTTGCACTTGTATTAGTGTGGAAAAACCACTTTTCGCACTTGTGTTAGTGTTGAAAAACCACTTTTCGCACTTGTGTTAGTGTTGAAAAACCACTTTTCGCACTTGTGTTGGTGCAGGAAACCACTTTTGCACTTGTATTAGTGTGGAAAAACCACTTTTCGCACTTGTGTTAGTGTTGAAAAACCACTTTTCGCACTTGTGTTAGTGTTGAAAAACCACTTTTCGCACTTGTGTTAGTGTTGAAAAACCACTTTTCGCACTTGTGTTGGTGCAGGAAACCAGTTTTGCACTTGTATTAGTGTGGAAAAAACACTTTTTGCACTTGTGATAGTGTTGAAAATCCACTTTTCGCACTTGTGTTAGTGTTGAAAAACCACTTTTCGCACTTGTGTTGTTGCAGGAAACCACTTTTGCACTTGTATTAGTGTGGAAAAACCACTTTTCGCACTTGTGTTAGTGTTGAAAAACCACTTTTCGCACTAGTGTTAATGTTGAAAAACCACTTTTCGCACTTGTGTTAGTGTTGAAAAACCACTTTTCGCACTTGTGTTGGTGCAGAAAACCACTTTTGCACTTGTATTAGTGTGGAAAAAAACACTTTTCGCACTTGTGTTAGTGTTGAAAAACCACTTTTCGCACTTGTGTTAGTGTGGAAAAACCACTTTACGCACTTGTGTTGGTGCAGGAAACCACTTTTGCACTTGTATTAGTGTGGAAAAAACACTTTTTGCACTTGTGATAGTGTTGAAAAACCACTTTTCGCACTTGTGTTAGTGTTGAAAAACCACTTTTTGCACTTGTGTTGGTGCAGGAAACCACTTTTGCACTTGTATTAGTGTGGAAAAACCACTTTTCGCACTTGTGTTAGTGTTGAAAAACCACTTTTCGCACTTGTGTTAGTGTTGAAAACCACTTTTCGCACTTGTGTTAGTGTTGAAAAACCACTTTTCGCACTTGTGTTGGTGCAGGAAACCACTTTTGCACTTGTATTAGTGTGGAAAAAACACTTTCGCACTTGTGTTAGTGTTGAAAAACCACTTTTCGCACTTGTGTTAGTGTTGAAAAACCACTTTTCGCACTTGTGTTGGTGCAGGAAACCACTTTTGCACTTGTATTAGTGTGGAAAAACACTTTTTGCACTTGTGATAGAGTTGAAAAACCACTTTTCGCACTTGTGTTAGTGTTTAAAAACCACTTTTCGCACTTGTGTTGGTGCAGGAAACCACTTTTGCACTTGTATTAGTGTGGAAAAACCACTTTTCGCACTTGTGTTAGTGTTGAAAAACCATTTTTCGCACTTGTGTTAGTGTTGAAAAACCACTTTTCGCACTTGTGTTGGTGCAGGAAACCACTTTTGCACTTGTATTAGTGTGGAAAAAACACTTTTTGCACTTGTGATAGTGTTGAAAAACCACTTTTCGCACTTGCGTTAGTGTTGAAAAACCACTTTTCGCACTTGTGTTGGTGTAGGAAACCACTTTTCGCACTTGTCTTAGTGTTGAAAAACCACTTTTCGCACTTGTGTTAGTGTTGCAAAACCACTTTTCGCACTTGTGTTAGTGTTGAAAAACCACTTTTCGCACTTGTGTTAGTGTTGAAAAACCACTTTTCGCACTTGTGTTGGTGCAGGAAACCACTTTTGCACTTGTACTAGTGTGGAAAAAACACTTTTCGCACTTGTGTTAGTGTTGAAAAACCACTTTTCGCACTTGTGTTGGTGCAGGAAACCACTTTTGCACTTGTATTAGTGTGGAAAAAACACTTTTTGCACTTGTGATAGTGTTGATAAACCACTTTTCGCACTTGTGTTAGTGTTGAAAAACCACTTTTCGCACTTGTGTTAGTATTGAAAAACCACTTTTCGCACTTGTGTTAGTGTTGAAAAACCACTTTTCGCACTTGTGTTAGTGTTGAAAAACCACTTTTCGCACTCGGGTTGGTGCAGGAAACCACTTTTGCACTTGTATTCGTGTGGAAAAAACCACTTTTCGCACTTGTGTTAGTGTTGAAAAACCACTTTTCGCACTTGTGTTAGTGTTGAAAAACCACTTTTCGCACTTGTGTTGGTGCAGGAAACCACTTTTGCACTTGTATTAGTGTGGAAAAAACACTTTTTGCACTTGTGATAGTGTTGAAAAACCACTTTTTGCACTGTGTTGGTGCAGGAAACCACTTTTGCACTTGTATTAGTGTGGAAAAAACACTTTTTGCACTTGTGTTAGTGTTGAAAAACCACTTTTCGCACTTGTGTTGGTGCAGGAAACCACTTTTGCACTTGTATTAGTGTGGAAAAAACACTTTTTGCACTTGTGTTAGTGTTGAAAAACCACTTTTCGCACTTGTGTTGGTGCAGGAAACCACTTTTGCACTTGTATTAGTGTGGAAAAAACACTTTTTGCACTTGTGTTAGTGTTGAAAAACCACTTTTCGCACTTGTGTTGGTGCAGGAAACCACTTTTGCACTTGTATTAGTGTGGAAAAAACACTTGTTGCACTTGTGATAGTGTTGAAAACCACTTTTTGCACTTGTGTTAGTGTTGAAAAACCACTTTTCGCACTTGTGTTGGTGCAGGGAAACCACTTTTGCACTTGTATTAGTGTGGAAAAAAACACTTTTTGCACTTGTGATAGTGTTGAAAAACCACTTTTCGCACTTGTGTTAGTGTTGAAAAACCACTTTTCGCACTTGTGTTGGTGCAGGAAACCACTTTTGCACTTGTATTAGTGTGGAAAAAACACTTTTCGCACTTGTGTTAGTGTTGAAAAACCACTTTTCGCACTTGTGTTAGTGTTGAAAAACCACTTTTCGCACTTGTGTTGGTGCAGGAAACCACTTTTGCACTTGTATTAGCGTGGAAAAAACACTTTTTGCACTTGTGATAGTGTTGAAAAACCACTTTTCACACTTGTGTTAGTGTTGAAAAACCACTTTTCGCACTTGTGTTAGTGTTGAAAAACCACTTTTCGCACTTGTGTTGGTGCAGGAAACCACTTTTGCACTTGTATTAGTGTGGAAAAAACACTTTTTGCACTTGTGATAGTGTTGAAAATCCACTTTTCGCACTTGTGTTAGTGTTGAAAAACCACTTTTCGCACTTGTGTTGTTGCAGGAAACCACTTTTGCACTTGTATTAGTGTGGAAAAACCACTTTTCGCACTTGTGTTAGTGTTGAAAAACCACTTTTCGCACTAGTGTTAATGTTGAAAAACCACTTTTCGCACTTGTGTTAGTGTTGAAAAACCACTTTTCGCACTTGTGTTGGTGCAGAAAACCACTTTTGCACTTGTATTAGTGTGGAAAAAACACTTTTCGCACTTGTGTTAGTGTTGAAAAACCACTTTTCGCACTTGTGATAGTGTTGAAAAACCACTTTTCGCACTTGTGTTAGCGTTGAAAAACCACTTTTCGCACTTGTGTTGGTGCAGGAAACCACTGTTGCACTTATATTTGTGTGGAAAAACCACTTTTCGCACTTGTGTTAGTGTTGAAAAACCACTTTTCGCACTTGTGTTAGTGTTGAAAAACCACTTTTCGCACTTGTGTTGGTGCAGGAAACCACTTTTGCACTTGTATTAGTGTGGAAAAAACACTTTTTGCACTTGTGATGGTGTTGAAAAACCACTTTTCGCACTTGTGTTAGTGTTGAAAAACCACTTTTCGCACTTGTGTTGGTGCAGGAAACCACTTTTGCACTTGTATTAGTGTGGAAAAACCACTTTTCGCACTTGTGTTAGTGTTGAAAAACCACTTTTCGCACTTGTGTTAGTGTTGAAAAACCACTTTTCGCACTTGTGTTGGTGCAGGAAACCACTTTTGCACTTGTATTAGTGTGGAAAAAACACTTTTTGCACTTGTGATAGTGTTGAAAAACCACTTTTTGCACTGTGTTGGTGCAGGAAACCACTTTTGCACTTGTATTAGTGTGGAAAAAACACTTTTTGCACTTGTGTTAGTGTTGAAAAACCACTTTTCGCACTTGTGTTGGTGCAGGAAACCACTTTTGCACTTGTATTAGTGTGGAAAAAACACTTTTTGCACTTGTGTTAGTGTTGAAAAACCACTTTTCGCACTTGTGTTGGTGCAGGAAACCACTTTTGCACTTGTATTAGTGTGGAAAAAACACTTTTTGCACTTGTGTTAGTGTTGAAAAACCACTTTTCGCACTTGTGTTGGTGCAGGAAACCACTTTTGCACTTGTATTAGTGTGGAAAAAACACTTGTTGCACTTGTGATAGTGTTGAAAACCACTTTTTGCACTTGTGTTAGTGTTGAAAAACCACTTTTCGCACTTGTGTTGGTGCAGGAAACCACTTTTGCACTTGTATTAGTGTGGAAAAACCACTTTTCGCACTTGTGTTAGTGTTGAAAAACCACTTTTCGCACTTGTGTTAGTGTTGAAAAACCACTTTTCGCACTTGTGTTGGTGCAGGAAACCACTTTTGCACTTGTATTAGTGTGGAAAAAACACTTTTTGCACTTGTGATAGTGTTGAAAAACCACTTTTCGCACTTGTGTTAGTGTTGAAAAACCACTTTTCGCACTTGTGTTGGTGCAGGAAACCACTTTTGCATTTGTATTAGTGTGGAAAAAACACTTTTCGCACTTGTGTTAGTGTTGAAAAACCACTTTTCGCACTTGTGTTAGTGTTGAAAAACCACTTTTCGCACTTGTGTTGGTGCAGGAAACCACTTTTGCACTTGTATTAGCGTGGAAAAAACACTTTTTGCACTTGTGATAGTGTTGAAAAACCACTTTTCACACTTGTGTTAGTGTTGAAAAACCACTTTTCGCACTTGTGTTAGTGTTGAAAAACCACTTTTCGCACTTGTGTTGGTGCAGGAAACCACTTTTGCACTTGTATTAGTGTGGAAAAAACACTTTTTGCACTTGTGATAGTGTTGAAAATCCACTTTTCGCACTTGTGTTAGTGTTGAAAAACCACTTTTCGCACTTGTGTTGTTGCAGGAAACCACTTTTGCACTTGTATTAGTGTGGAAAAACTACTTTTCGCACTTGTGTTAGTGTTGAAAAACCACTTTTCGCACTAGTGTTAATGTTGAAAAACCACTTTTCGCACTTGTGTTAGTGTTGAAAAACCACTTTTCGCACTTGTGTTGGTGCAGAAAACCACTTTTGCACTTGTATTAGTGTGGAAAAAACACTTTTCGCACTTGTGTTAGTGTTGAAAAACCACTTTTCGCACTTGTGTTAGTGTGGAAAAACCACTTTTCGCACTTGTGTTGGTGCAGGAAACCACTTTTGCACTTGTATTAGTGTGGAAAAAACACTTTTTGCACTTGTGATAGTGTTGAAAAACCACTTTTCGCACTTGTGTTAGTGTTGAAAAACCACTTTTTGCACTTGTGTTGGTGCAGGAAACCACTTTTGCACTTGTATTAGTGTGGAAAAACCACTTTTCGCACTTGTGTTAGTGTTGAAAAACCACTTTTCGCACTTGTGTTAGTGTTGAAAAACCACTTTTCGCACTTGTGTTAGTGTTGAAAAACCACTTTTCGCACTTGTGTTGGTGCAGGAAACCACTTTTGCACTTGTATTAGTGTGGAAAAAACACTTTTCGCACTTGTGTTAGTGTTGAAAAACCACTTTTCGCACTTGTGATAGTGTTGAAAAACCACTTTTCGCACTTGTGTTAGTGTTGAAAAACCACTTTTCGCACTTGTGTTGGTGCAGGAAACCACTGTTGCACTTATATTTGTGTGGAAAAACCACTTTTCGCACTTGTGTTAGTGTTGAAAAACCACTTTTCGCACTTGTGTTAGTGTTGAAAAACCACTTTTCGCACTTGTGTTGGTGCAGGAAACCACTTTTGCACTTGTATTAGTGTGGAAAAAACACTTTTTGCACTTGTGATGGTGTTGAAAAACCACTTTTCGCACTTGTGTTAGTGTTGAAAAACCACTTTTCGCACTTGTGTTGGTGCAGGAAACCACTTTTGCACTTGTATTAGTGTGGAAAAACCACTTTTCGCACTTGTGTTAGTGTTGAAAAACCACTTTTCGCACTTGTGTTAGTGTTGAAAAACCACTTTTCGCACTTGTGTTGGTGCAGGAAACCACTTTTGCACTTGTATTCGTGTGGAAAAAACACTTTTTGCACTTGTGATAGTGTTGAAAAACCACTTTTTGCACTGTGTTGGTGCAGGAAACCACTTTTGCACTTGTATTAGTGTGGAAAAAACACTTTTTGCACTTGTGTTAGTGTTGAAAAATCACTTTTCGCACTTGTGTTGGTGCAGGAAACCACTTTTGCACTTGTATTAGTGTGGAAAAAACACTTTTTGCACTTGTGTTAGTGTTGAAAAACCACTTTTCGCACTTGTGTTGGTGCAGGAAACCACTTTTGCACTTGTATTAGTGTGGAAAAAACACTTTTTGCACTTGTGTTAGTGTTGAAAAACCACTTTTCGCACTTGTGTTGGTGCAGGAAACCACTTTTGCACTTGTATTAGTGTGGAAAAAACACTTGTTGCACTTGTGATAGTGTTGAAAACCACTTTTTGCACTTGTGTTAGTGTTGAAAAACCACTTTTCGCACTTGTGTTGGTGCAGGAAACCACTTTTGCACTTGTATTAGTGTGGAAAAACCACTTTTCGCACTTGTGTTAGTGTTGAAAAACCACTTTTCGCACTTGTGTTAGTGTTGAAAAACCACTTTTCGCACTTGTGTTGGTGCAGGAAACCACTTTTGCACTTGTATTAGTGTGGAAAAAACACTTTTTGCACTTGTGATAGTGTTGAAAAACCACTTTTCGCACTTGTGTTAGTGTTGAAAAACCACTTTTCGCACTTGTGTTGGTGCAGGAAACCACTTTTGCACTTGTATTAGTGTGGAAAAAACACTTTTTGCACTTGTGATAGTGTTGAAAAACCACTTTTTGCACTTGTGTTAGTGTTGAAAAACCACTTTTCGCACTTGTGTTGGTGCAGGAAACCACTTTTGCACTTGTATTAGTGTGGAAAAAACACTTTTTGCACTTGTGTTAGTGTTGAAAAACCACTTTTCGCACTTGTGATAGTGTTGAAAAACCACTTTTCGCACTTGTGTTAGTGTTGAAAAACCACTTTTCGCACTTGTGTTGGTGCAGGAAACCACTGTTGCACTTATATTTGTGTGGAAAAACCACTTTTCGCACTTGTGTTAGTGTTGAAAAACCACTTTTCGCACTTGTGTTAGTGTTGAAAAACCACTTTTCGCACTTGTGTTGGTGCAGGAAACCACTTTTGCACTTGTATTAGTGTGGAAAAAACACTTTTTGCACTTGTGATGGTGTTGAAAAACCACTTTTCGCACTTGTGTTAGTGTTGAAAAACCACTTTTCGCACTTGTGTTGGTGCAGGAAACCACTTTTGCACTTGTATTAGTGTGGAAAAACCACTTTTCGCACTTGTGTTAGTGTTGAAAAACCACTTTTCGCACTTGTGTTAGTGTTGAAAAACCACTTTTCGCACTTGTGTTGGTGCAGGAAACCACTTTTGCACTTGTATTAGTGTGGAAAAAACACTTTTTGCACTTGTGATAGTGTTGAAAAACCACTTTTTGCACTGTGTTGGTGCAGGAAACCACTTTTGCACTTGTATTAGTGTGGAAAAAACACTTTTTGCACTTGTGTTAGTGTTGAAAAACCACTTTTCGCACTTGTGTTGGTGCAGGAAACCACTTTTGCACTTGTATTAGTGTGGAAAAAACACTTTTTGCACTTGTGTTAGTGTTGAAAAACCACTTTTCGCACTTGTGTTGGTGCAGGAAACCACTTTTGCACTTGTATTAGTGTGGAAAAAACACTTTTTGCACTTGTGTTAGTGTTGAAAAACCACTTTTCGCACTTGTGTTGGTGCAGGAAACCACTTTTGCACTTGTATTAGTGTGGAAAAAACACTTGTTGCACTTGTGATAGTGTTGAAAACCACTTTTTGCACTTGTGTTAGTGTTGAAAAACCACTTTTCGCACTTGTGTTGGTGCAGGAAACCACTTTTGCACTTGTATTAGTGTGGAAAAAACACTTTTTGCACTTGTGATAGTGTTGAAAAACCACTTTTCGCACTTGTGTTAGTGTTGAAAAACCACTTTTCGCACTTGTGTTGGTGCAGGAAACCACTTTTGCACTTGTATTAGTGTGGAAAAAACACTTTTCGCACTTGTGTTAGTGTTGAAAAACCACTTTTCGCACTTGTGTTAGTGTTGAAAAACCACTTTTCGCACTTGTGTTGGTGCAGGAAACCACTTTTGCACTTGTATTAGCGTGGAAAAAACACTTTTTGCACTTGTGATAGTGTTGAAAAACCACTTTTCACACTTGTGTTAGTGTTGAAAAACCACTTTTCGCACTTGTGTTAGTGTTGAAAAACCACTTTTCGCACTTGTGTTGGTGCAGGAAACCACTTTTGCACTTGTATTAGTGTGGAAAAAACACTTTTTGCACTTGTGATAGTGTTGAAAAACCACTTTTCGCACTTGTGTTAGTGTTGAAAAACCACTTTTTGCACTGTGTTGGTGCAGGAAACCACTTTTGCACTTGTATTAGTGTGGAAAAAACACTTTTTGCACTTGTGTTAGTGTTGAAAAATCACTTTTCGCACTTGTGTTGGTGCAGGAAACCACTTTTGCACTTGTATTAGTGTGGAAAAAACACTTTTTGCACTTGTGTTAGTGTTGAAAAACCACTTTTCGCACTTGTGTTGGTGCAGGAAACCACTTTTGCACTTGTATTAGTGTGGAAAAAACACTTTTTGCACTTGTGTTAGTGTTGAAAAACCACTTTTCGCACTTGTGTTGGTGCAGGAAACCACTTTTGCACTTGTATTAGTGTGGAAAAAACACTTGTTGCACTTGTGATAGTGTTGAAAACCACTTTTTGCACTTGTGTTAGTGTTGAAAAACCACTTTTCGCACTTGTGTTGGTGCAGGAAACCACTTTTGCACTTGTATTAGTGTGGAAAAACCACTTTTCGCACTTGTGTTAGTGTTGAAAAACCACTTTTCGCACTTGTGTTAGTGTTGAAAAACCACTTTTCGCACTTGTGTTGGTGCAGGAAACCACTTTTGCACTTGTATTAGTGTGGAAAAAACACTTTTTGCACTTGTGATAGTGTTGAAAAACCACTTTTCGCACTTGTGTTAGTGTTGAAAAACCACTTTTCGCACTTGTGTTGGTGCAGGAAACCACTTTTGCACTTGTATTAGTGTGGAAAAAACACTTTTTGCACTTGTGATAGTGTTGAAAAACCACTTTTTGCACTTGTGTTAGTGTTGAAAAACCACTTTTCGCACTTGTGTTGGTGCAGGAAACCACTTTTGCACTTGTATTAGTGTGGAAAAAACACTTTTTGCACTTGTGTTAGTGTTGAAAAACCACTTTTCGCACTTGTGATAGTGTTGAAAAACCACTTTTCGCACTTGTGTTAGTGTTGAAAAACCACTTTTCGCACTTGTGTTGGTGCAGGAAACCACTGTTGCACTTATATTTGTGTGGAAAAACCACTTTTCGCACTTGTGTTAGTGTTGAAAAACCACTTTTCGCACTTGTGTTAGTGTTGAAAAACCACTTTTCGCACTTGTGTTGGTGCAGGAAACCACTTTTGCACTTGTATTAGTGTGGAAAAAACACTTTTTGCACTTGTGATGGTGTTGAAAAACCACTTTTCGCACTTGTGTTAGTGTTGAAAAACCACTTTTCGCACTTGTGTTGGTGCAGGAAACCACTTTTGCACTTGTATTAGTGTGGAAAAACCACTTTTCGCACTTGTGTTAGTGTTGAAAAACCACTTTTCGCACTTGTGTTAGTGTTGAAAAACCACTTTTCGCACTTGTGTTGGTGCAGGAAACCACTTTTGCACTTGTATTAGTGTGGAAAAAACACTTTTTGCACTTGTGATAGTGTTGAAAAACCACTTTTTGCACTGTGTTGGTGCAGGAAACCACTTTTGCACTTGTATTAGTGTGGAAAAAACACTTTTTGCACTTGTGTTAGTGTTGAAAAACCACTTTTCGCACTTGTGTTGGTGCAGGAAACCACTTTTGCACTTGTATTAGTGTGGAAAAAACACTTTTTGCACTTGTGTTAGTGTTGAAAAACCACTTTTCGCACTTGTGTTGGTGCAGGAAACCACTTTTGCACTTGTATTAGTGTGGAAAAAACACTTTTTGCACTTGTGTTAGTGTTGAAAAACCACTTTTCGCACTTGTGTTGGTGCAGGAAACCACTTTTGCACTTGTATTAGTGTGGAAAAAACACTTGTTGCACTTGTGATAGTGTTGAAAACCACTTTTTGCACTTGTGTTAGTGTTGAAAAACCACTTTTCGCACTTGTGTTGGTGCAGGAAACCACTTTTGCACTTGTATTAGTGTGGAAAAAACACTTTTTGCACTTGTGATAGTGTTGAAAAACCACTTTTCGCACTTGTGTTAGTGTTGAAAAACCACTTTTCGCACTTGTGTTGGTGCAGGAAACCACTTTTGCACTTGTATTAGTGTGGAAAAAACACTTTTCGCACTTGTGTTAGTGTTGAAAAACCACTTTTCGCACTTGTGTTAGTGTTGAAAAACCACTTTTCGCACTTGTGTTGGTGCAGGAAACCACTTTTGCACTTGTATTAGCGTGGAAAAAACACTTTTTGCACTTGTGATAGTGTTGAAAAACCACTTTTCACACTTGTGTTAGTGTTGAAAAACCACTTTTCGCACTTGTGTTAGTGTTGAAAAACCACTTTTCGCACTTGTGTTGGTGCAGGAAACCACTTTTGCACTTGTATTAGTGTGGAAAAAACACTTTTTGCACTTGTGATAGTGTTGAAAATCCACTTTTCGCACTTGTGTTAGTGTTGAAAAACCACTTTTCGCACTTGTGTTGTTGCAGGAAACCACTTTTGCACTTGTATTAGTGTGGAAAAACCACTTTTCGCACTTGTGTTAGTGTTGAAAAACCACTTTTCGCACTAGTGTTAATGTTGAAAAACCACTTTTCGCACTTGTGTTAGTGTTGAAAAACCACTTTTCGCACTTGTGTTGGTGCAGAAAACCACTTTTGCACTTGTATTAGTGTGGAAAAAAACACTTTTCGCACTTGTGTTAGTGTTGAAAAACCACTTTTCGCACTTGTGTTAGTGTGGAAAAACCACTTTACGCACTTGTGTTGGTGCAGGAAACCACTTTTGCACTTGTATTAGTGTGGAAAAAACACTTTTTGCACTTGTGATAGTGTTGAAAAACCACTTTTCGCACTTGTGTTAGTGTTGAAAAACCACTTTTTGCACTTGTGTTGGTGCAGGAAACCACTTTTGCACTTGTATTAGTGTGGAAAAACCACTTTTCGCACTTGTGTTAGTGTTGAAAAACCACTTTTCGCACTTGTGTTAGTGTTGAAAAACCACTTTTCGCACTTGTGTTAGTGTTGAAAAACCACTTTTCGCACTTGTGTTGGTGCAGGAAACCACTTTTGCACTTGTATTAGTGTGGAAAAAACACTTTTCGCACTTGTGTTAGTGTTGAAAAACCACTTTTCGCACTTGTGTTAGTGTTGAAAAACCACTTTTCGCACTTGTGTTGGTGCAGGAAACCACTTTTGCACTTGTATTAGTGTGGAAAAAACACTTTTTGCACTTGTGATAGAGTTGAAAAACCACTTTTCGCACTTGTGTTAGTGTTTAAAAACCACTTTTCGCACTTGTGTTGGTGCAGGAAACCACTTTTGCACTTGTATTAGTGTGGAAAAACCACTTTTCGCACTTGTGTTAGTGTTGAAAAACCATTTTTCGCACTTGTGTTAGTGTTGAAAAACCACTTTTCGCACTTGTGTTGGTGCAGGAAACCACTTTTGCACTTGTATTAGTGTGGAAAAAACACTTTTTGCACTTGTGATAGTGTTGAAAAACCACTTTTCGCACTTGCGTTAGTGTTGAAAAACCACTTTTCGCACTTGTGTTGGTGTAGGAAACCACTTTTCGCACTTGTCTTAGTGTTGAAAAACCACTTTTCGCACTTGTGTTAGTGTTGCAAAACCACTTTTCGCACTTGTGTTAGTGTTGAAAAACCACTTTTCGCACTTGTGTTAGTGTTGAAAAACCACTTTTCGCACTTGTGTTGGTGCAGGAAACCACTTTTGCACTTGTATTAGTGTGGAAAAAACACTTTTCGCACTTGTGTTAGTGTTGAAAAACCACTTTTCGCACTTGTGTTGGTGCAGGAAACCACTTTTGCACTTGTATTAGTGTGGAAAAAACACTTTTTGCACTTGTGATAGTGTTGATAAACCACTTTTCGCACTTGTGTTAGTGTTGAAAAACCACTTTTCGCACTTGTGTTAGTATTGAAAAACCACTTTTCGCACTTGTGTTAGTGTTGAAAAACCACTTTTCGCACTTGTGTTAGTGTTGAAAAACCACTTTTCGCACTCGGGTTGGTGCAGGAAACCACTTTTGCACTTGTATTCGTGTGGAAAAAACACTTTTCGCACTTGTGTTAGTGTGGAAAAACCACTTTTCGCACTTGTGTTAGTATTGAAAAACCACTTTTCGCACTTGTGTTAGTGTTGAAAAACCACTTTTCGCACTTGTGTTAGTGTTGAAAAACCACTTTTCGCACTCGGGTTGGTGCAGGAAACCACTTTTGCACTTGTATTAGTGTGGAAAAAACACTTTTCGCACCTGTGTTAGTGTTGAAAAACAACTTTTTGCGCTTGTGTTAGTGTTGAAAAACCACTTTTCGCACTTGTGTTGGTGCAGGAAACCACTTTTGCACTTGTATTAGTGTGGAAAAACCACTTTTTGCACATAAGTTAGTGTTGAAAAACCACTTTTCGCACTTGTGTTAGTGTTGAAAAACCACTTTTCACACTTGTGTTGGTGCAGGAAACCACTTTTGCACTTGTATTAGTGTGGAAAAAACACTTTTTGCACTTGTGATAGTGTTGAAAAACCACTTTTTGCACTTGTGTTAGTGTTGAAAAAACACTTTTCGCACTTCTGTTGGTGCAGGAAACCACTTTTGCACTTGTATTAGTGTGGAAAAACCACTTTTCGCACTTGTGTTAGTGTTGAAAAACCACTTTTCGCACTTGTGTTAGTGTTGAAAAACCACTTTTCGCACTTGTGTTGGTGCAGGAAACCACTTTTGCACTTGTATTAGTGTGGAAAAACCACTTTTCGCACTTGTGTTAGTGTTGAAAAACCACTTTTCGCACTTGTGTTAGTGTTGAAAAACCACTTTTCGCACTTGTGTTAGTGTTGAAAAACCACTTTTCGCACTTGTGTTGGTGCAGGAAACCAGTTTTGCACTTGTATTAGTGTGGAAAAAACACTTTTTGCACTTGTGATAGTGTTGAAAATCCACTTTTCGCACTTGTGTTAGTGTTGAAAAACCACTTTTCGCACTTGTGTTGTTGCAGGAAACCACTTTTGCACTTGTATTAGTGTGGAAAAACCACTTTTCGCACTTGTGTTAGTGTTGAAAAACCACTTTTCGCACTAGTGTTAATGTTGAAAAACCACTTTTCGCACTTGTGTTAGTGTTGAAAAACCACTTTTCGCACTTGTGTTGGTGCAGAAAACCACTTTTGCACTTGTATTAGTGTGGAAAAAACACTTTTCGCACTTGTGTTAGTGTTGAAAAACCACTTTTCGCACTTGTGTTAGTGTGGAAAAACCACTTTACGCACTTGTGTTGGTGCAGGAAACCACTTTTGCACTTGTATTAGTGTGGAAAAAACACTTTTTGCACTTGTGATAGTGTTGAAAAACCACTTTTCGCACTTGTGTTAGTGTTGAAAAACCACTTTTTGCACTTGTGTTGGTGCAGGAAACCACTTTTGCACTTGTATTAGTGTGGAAAAACCACTTTTCGCACTTGTGTTAGTGTTGAAAAACCACTTTTCGCACTTGTGTTAGTGTTGAAAAACCACTTTTCGCACTTGTGTTAGTGTTGAAAAACCACTTTTCGCACTTGTGTTGGTGCAGGAAACCACTTTTGCACTTGTATTAGTGTGGAAAAAACACTTTTCGCACTTGTGTTAGTGTTGAAAAACCACTTTTCGCACTTGTGTTAGTGTTGAAAAACCACTTTTCGCACTTGTGTTGGTGCAGGAAACCACTTTTGCACTTGTATTAGTGTGGAAAAACACTTTTTGCACTTGTGATAGAGTTGAAAAACCACTTTTCGCACTTGTGTTAGTGTTTAAAAACCACTTTTCGCACTTGTGTTGGTGCAGGAAACCACTTTTGCACTTGTATTAGTGTGGAAAAACCACTTTTCGCACTTGTGTTAGTGTTGAAAAACCATTTTTCGCACTTGTGTTAGTGTTGAAAAACCACTTTTCGCACTTGTGTTGGTGCAGGAAACCACTTTTGCACTTGTATTAGTGTGGAAAAAACACTTTTTGCACTTGTGATAGTGTTGAAAAACCACTTTTCGCACTTGCGTTAGTGTTGAAAAACCACTTTTCGCACTTGTGTTGGTGTAGGAAACCACTTTTCGCACTTGTCTTAGTGTTGAAAAACCACTTTTCGCACTTGTGTTAGTGTTGCAAAACCACTTTTCGCACTTGTGTTAGTGTTGAAAAACCACTTTTCGCACTTGTGTTAGTGTTGAAAAACCACTTTTCGCACTTGTGTTGGTGCAGGAAACCACTTTTGCACTTGTACTAGTGTGGAAAAAACACTTTTCGCACTTGTGTTAGTGTTGAAAAACCACTTTTCGCACTTGTGTTGGTGCAGGAAACCACTTTTGCACTTGTATTAGTGTGGAAAAAACACTTTTTGCACTTGTGATAGTGTTGATAAACCACTTTTCGCACTTGTGTTAGTGTTGAAAAACCACTTTTCGCACTTGTGTTAGTATTGAAAAACCACTTTTCGCACTTGTGTTAGTGTTGAAAAACCACTTTTCGCACTTGTGTTAGTGTTGAAAAACCACTTTTCGCACTCGGGTTGGTGCAGGAAACCACTTTTGCACTTGTATTCGTGTGGAAAAAACCACTTTTCGCACTTGTGTTAGTGTTGAAAAACCACTTTTCGCACTTGTGTTAGTGTTGAAAAACCACTTTTCGCACTTGTGTTGGTGCAGGAAACCACTTTTGCACTTGTATTAGTGTGGAAAAAACACTTTTTGCACTTGTGATAGTGTTGAAAAACCACTTTTTGCACTGTGTTGGTGCAGGAAACCACTTTTGCACTTGTATTAGTGTGGAAAAAACACTTTTTGCACTTGTGTTAGTGTTGAAAAACCACTTTTCGCACTTGTGTTGGTGCAGGAAACCACTTTTGCACTTGTATTAGTGTGGAAAAAACACTTTTTGCACTTGTGTTAGTGTTGAAAAACCACTTTTCGCACTTGTGTTGGTGCAGGAAACCACTTTTGCACTTGTATTAGTGTGGAAAAAACACTTTTTGCACTTGTGTTAGTGTTGAAAAACCACTTTTCGCACTTGTGTTGGTGCAGGAAACCACTTTTGCACTTGTATTAGTGTGGAAAAAACACTTGTTGCACTTGTGATAGTGTTGAAAACCACTTTTTGCACTTGTGTTAGTGTTGAAAAACCACTTTTCGCACTTGTGTTGGTGCAGGAAACCACTTTTGCACTTGTATTAGTGTGGAAAAAACACTTTTTGCACTTGTGATAGTGTTGAAAAACCACTTTTCGCACTTGTGTTAGTGTTGAAAAACCACTTTTCGCACTTGTGTTGGTGCAGGAAACCACTTTTGCACTTGTATTAGTGTGGAAAAAACACTTTTCGCACTTGTGTTAGTGTTGAAAAACCACTTTTCGCACTTGTGTTAGTGTTGAAAAACCACTTTTCGCACTTGTGTTGGTGCAGGAAACCACTTTTGCACTTGTATTAGCGTGGAAAAAACACTTTTTGCACTTGTGATAGTGTTGAAAAACCACTTTTCACACTTGTGTTAGTGTTGAAAAACCACTTTTCGCACTTGTGTTAGTGTTGAAAAACCACTTTTCGCACTTGTGTTGGTGCAGGAAACCACTTTTGCACTTGTATTAGTGTGGAAAAAACACTTTTTGCACTTGTGATAGTGTTGAAAATCCACTTTTCGCACTTGTGTTAGTGTTGAAAAACCACTTTTCGCACTTGTGTTGTTGCAGGAAACCACTTTTGCACTTGTATTAGTGTGGAAAAACCACTTTTCGCACTTGTGTTAGTGTTGAAAAACCACTTTTCGCACTAGTGTTAATGTTGAAAAACCACTTTTCGCACTTGTGTTAGTGTTGAAAAACCACTTTTCGCACTTGTGTTGGTGCAGAAAACCACTTTTGCACTTGTATTAGTGTGGAAAAAACACTTTTCGCACTTGTGTTAGTGTTGAAAAACCACTTTTCGCACTTGTGTTAGTGTGGAAAAACCACTTTACGCACTTGTGTTGGTGCAGGAAACCACTTTTGCACTTGTATTAGTGTGGAAAAAACACTTTTTGCACTTGTGATAGTGTTGAAAAACCACTTTTCGCACTTGTGTTAGTGTTGAAAAACCACTTTTTGCACTTGTGTTGGTGCAGGAAACCACTTTTGCACTTGTATTAGTGTGGAAAAACCACTTTTCGCACTTGTGTTAGTGTTGAAAAACCACTTTTCGCACTTGTGTTAGTGTTGAAAAACCACTTTTCGCACTTGTGTTAGTGTTGAAAAACCACTTTTCGCACTTGTGTTGGTGCAGGAAACCACTTTTGCACTTGTATTAGTGTGGAAAAAACACTTTTCGCACTTGTGTTAGTGTTGAAAAACCACTTTTCGCACTTGTGTTAGTGTTGAAAAACCACTTTTCGCACTTGTGTTGGTGCAGGAAACCACTTTTGCACTTGTATTAGTGTGGAAAAAACACTTTTTGCACTTGTGATAGAGTTGAAAAACCACTTTTCGCACTTGTGTTAGTGTTTAAAAACCACTTTTCGCACTTGTGTTGGTGCAGGAAACCACTTTTGCACTTGTATTAGTGTGGAAAAACCACTTTTCGCACTTGTGTTAGTGTTGAAAAACCATTTTTCGCACTTGTGTTAGTGTTGAAAAACCACTTTTCGCACTTGTGTTGGTGCAGGAAACCACTTTTGCACTTGTATTAGTGTGGAAAAAACACTTTTTGCACTTGTGATAGTGTTGAAAAACCACTTTTCGCACTTGCGTTAGTGTTGAAAAACCACTTTTCGCACTTGTGTTGGTGTAGGAAACCACTTTTCGCACTTGTCTTAGTGTTGAAAAACCACTTTTCGCACTTGTGTTAGTGTTGCAAAACCACTTTTCGCACTTGTGTTAGTGTTGAAAAACCACTTTTCGCACTTGTGTTAGTGTTGAAAAACCACTTTTCGCACTTGTGTTGGTGCAGGAAACCACTTTTGCACTTGTATTAGTGTGGAAAAAACACTTTTCGCACTTGTGTTAGTGTTGAAAAACCACTTTTCGCACTTGTGTTGGTGCAGGAAACCACTTTTGCACTTGTATTAGTGTGGAAAAAACACTTTTTGCACTTGTGATAGTGTTGATAAACCACTTTTCGCACTTGTGTTAGTGTTGAAAAAGCACTTTTCGCACTTGTGTTAGTATTGAAAAACCACTTTTCGCACTTGTGTTAGTGTTGAAAAACCACTTTTCGCACTTGTGTTAGTGTTGAAAAACCACTTTTCGCACTCGGGTTGGTGCAGGAAACCACTTTTGCACTTGTATTCGTGTGGAAAAAACACTTTTCGCACTTGTGTTAGTGTGGAAAAACCACTTTTCGCACTTGTGTTAGTATTGAAAAACCACTTTTCGCACTTGTGTTAGTGTTGAAAAACCACTTTTCGCACTTGTGTTAGTGTTGAAAAACCACTTTTCGCACTCGGGTTGGTGCAGGAAACCACTTTTGCACTTGTATTAGTGTGGAAAAAACACTTTTCGCACCTGTGTTAGTGTTGAAAAACAACTTTTTGCGCTTGTGTTAGTGTTGAAAAACCACTTTTCGCACTTGTGTTGGTGCAGGAAACCACTTTTGCACTTGTATTAGTGTGGAAAAACCACTTTTCGCACATAAGTTAGTGTTGAAAAACCACTTTTCGCACTTGTGTTAGTGTTGAAAAACCACTTTTCGCACTTGTGTTGGTGCAGGAAACCACTTTTGCACTTGTATTAGTGTGGAAAAAACACTTTTTGCACTTGTGATAGTGTTGAAAAACCACTTTTTGCACTTGTATTAGTGTGGAAAAAACACTTTTCGCACTTGTGTTAGTGTTGAAAAACCACTTTTCGCACTTGTGTTAGTGTGGAAAAACCACTTTACGCACTTGTGTTGGTGCAGGAAACCACTTTTGCACTTGTATTAGTGTGGAAAAAACACTTTTTGCACTTGTGATAGTGTTGAAAAACCACTTTTCGCACTTGTGTTAGTGTTGAAAAACCACTTTTTGCACTTGTGTTGGTGCAGGAAACCACTTTTGCACTTGTATTAGTGTGGAAAAACCACTTTTCGCACTTGTGTTAGTGTTGAAAAACCACTTTTCGCACTTGTGTTAGTGTTGAAAAACCACTTTTCGCACTTGTGTTAGTGTTGAAAAACCACTTTTCGCACTTGTGTTGGTGCAGGAAACCACTTTTGCACTTGTATTAGTGTGGAAAAAACACTTTTCGCACTTGTGTTAGTGTTGAAAAACCACTTTTCGCACTTGTGTTAGTGTTGAAAAACCACTTTTCGCACTTGTGTTGGTGCAGGAAACCACTTTTGCACTTGTATTAGTGTGGAAAAAACACTTTTCGCACTTGTGTTAGTGTTTAAAAACCACTTTTCGCACTTGTGTTGGTGCAGGAAACCACTTTTGCACTTGTATTAGTGTGGAAAAACCACTTTTCGCACTTGTGTTAGTGTTGAAAAACCATTTTTCGCACTTGTGTTAGTGTTGAAAAACCACTTTTCGCACTTGTGTTGGTGCAGGAAACCACTTTTGCACTTGTATTAGTGTGGAAAAAACACTTTTTGCACTTGTGATAGTGTTGAAAAACCACTTTTCGCACTTGCGTTAGTGTTGAAAAACCACTTTTCGCACTTGTGTTGGTGTAGGAAACCACTTTTCGCACTTGTCTTAGTGTTGAAAAACCACTTTTCGCACTTGTGTTAGTGTTGCAAAACCACTTTTCGCACTTGTGTTAGTGTTGAAAAACCACTTTTCGCACTTGTGTTAGTGTTGAAAAACCACTTTTCGCACTTGTGTTGGTGCAGGAAACCACTTTTGCACTTGTATTAGTGTGGAAAAAACACTTTTCGCACTTGTGTTAGTGTTGAAAAACCACTTTTCGCACTTGTGTTGGTGCAGGAAACCACTTTTGCACTTGTATTAGTGTGGAAAAAACACTTTTTGCACTTGTGATAGTGTTGATAAACCACTTTTCGCACTTGTGTTAGTGTTGAAAAACCACTTTTCGCACTTGTGTTAGTATTGAAAAACCACTTTTCGCACTTGTGTTAGTGTTGAAAAACCACTTTTCGCACTTGTGTTAGTGTTGAAAAACCACTTTTCGCACTCGGGTTGGTGCAGGAAACCACTTTTGCACTTGTATTCGTGTGGAAAAAACACTTTTCGCACTTGTGTTAGTGTGGAAAAACCACTTTTCGCACTTGTGTTAGTATTGAAAAACCACTTTTCGCACTTGTGTTAGTGTTGAAAAACCACTTTTCGCACTTGTGTTAGTGTTGAAAAACCACTTTTCGCACTCGGGTTGGTGCAGGAAACCACTTTTGCACTTGTATTAGTGTGGAAAAAACACTTTTCGCACCTGTGTTAGTGTTGAAAAACCACTTTTTGCGCTTGTGTTAGTGTTGAAAAACCACTTTTCGCACTTGTGTTGGTGCAGGAAACCACTTTTGCACTTGTATTAGTGTGGAAAAACCACTTTTCGCACATAAGTTAGTGTTGAAAAACCACTTTTCGCACTTGTGTTAGTGTTGAAAAACCACTTTTCGCACTTGTGTTGGTGCAGGAAACCACTTTTGCACTTGTATTAGTGTGGAAAAAACACTTTTTGCACTTGTGATAGTGTTGAAAAACCACTTTTTGCACTTGTGTTAGTGTTGAAAAAACACTTTTCGCACTTCTGTTGGTGCAGGAAACCACTTTTGCACTTGTATTAGTGTGGAAAAACCACTTTTCGCACTTGTGTTAGTGTTGAAAAACCACTTTTCGCACTTGTGTTGGTGCAGGAAACCACTTTTGCACTTGTATTAGTGTGGAAAAAACACTTTTTGCACTTGTGATAGTGTTGAAAATCCACTTTTCGCACTTGTGTTAGTGTTGAAAAACCACTTTTCGCACTTGTGTTGTTGCAGGAAACCACTTTTGCACTTGTATTAGTGTGGAAAAACCACTTTTCGCACTTGTGTTAGTGTTGAAAAACCACTTTTCGCACTAGTGTTAATGTTGAAAAACCACTTTTCGCACTTGTGTTAGTGTTGAAAAACCACTTTTCGCACTTGTGTTGGTGCAGAAAACCACTTTTGCACTTGTATTAGTGTGGAAAAAACACTTTTCGCACTTGTGTTAGTGTTGAAAAACCACTTTTCGCACTTGTGTTAGTGTTGAAAAACCACTTTTCGCACTTGTGTTGGTGCAGGAAACCACTTTTGCACTTGTATTAGTGTGGAAAAAACACTTTTTGCACTTGTGATAGTGTTGAAAAACCACTTTTCCCACTTGTGTTAGTGTTGAAAAACCACTTTTTGCACTTGTGTTGGTGCAGGAAACCACTTTTGCACTTGTATTAGTGTGGAAAAACCACTTTTCGCACTTGTGTTAGTGTTGAAAAACCACTTTTCGCACTTGTGTTAGTGTTGAAAAACCACTTTTCGCACTTGTGTTAGTGTTGAAAAACCACTTTTCGCACTTGTGTTAGTGTTGAAAAACCACTTTTCGCACTTGTGTTGGTGCAGGAAACCACTTTTGCACTTGTATTAGTGTGGAAAAAACACTTTTCGCACTTGTGTTAGTGTTGAAAAACCACTTTTCGCACTTGTGTTAGTGTTGAAAAACCACTTTTCGCACTTGTGTTGGTGCAGGAAACCACTTTTGCACTTGTATTAGTGTGGAAAAAAACACTTTTTGCACTTGCGTTAGTGTTGAAAAACCACTTTTCGCACTTGTGTTAGTGTTGAAAAACCACTTTTCGCACTTGTGTTGGTGCAGGAAACAACTTTTACACTTGTATTAGTGTGGAAAAACCACTTTTCGCACTTGTGTTAGTGTTGAAAAACCACTTTTCGCACTTGTGTTAGTGTTGAAAAACCACTTTTCGCACTTGTGTTAGTGTTGAAAAACCACTTTTCGCACTTGTGTTGGTGCAGGAAACCACTTTTGCACTTGTATTAGTGTGGAAAAAACACTTTTCGCACTTGTGTTAGTGTTGAAAAACCACTTTTCGCACTTGTGTTAGTGTTGAAAAACCACTTTTCGCACCTGTGTTGGTGCAGGAAACCCCTTTTGCACTTGTATTAGTGTGGAAAAAACACTTTTTGCACTTGTGATAGTGTTGAAAAACCACTTTTCGCACTTGTGTTAGTGTTGAAAAACCACTTTTCGCACTTGTGTTGGTGCAGGAAACCACTGTTGCACTTATATTTGTGTGGAAAAACCACTTTTCGCACTTGTGTTAGTGTTGAAAAACCACTTTTCGCACTTGTGTTAGTGTTGAAAAACCACTTTTCGCACTTGTGTTGGTGCAGGAAACCACTTTTGCACTTGTATTAGTGTGGAAAAAACACTTTTTGCACTTGTGATGGTGTTGAAAAACCACTTTTCGCACTTGTGTTAGTGTTGAAAAACCACTTTTCGCACTTGTGTTGGTGCAGGAAACCACTTTTGCACTTGTATTAGTGTGGAAAAACCACTTTTCGCACTTGTGTTAGTGTTGAAAAACCACTTTTCGCACTTGTGTTAGTGTTGAAAAACCACTTTTCGCACTTGTGTTGGTGCAGGAAACCACTTTTGCACTTGTATTAGTGTGGAAAAAACACTTTTTGCACTTGTGATAGTGTTGAAAAACCACTTTTTGCACTTGTGTTAGTGTTGAAAAACCACTTTTCGCACTTGTGTTGGTGCAGGAAACCACTTTTGCACTTGTATTAGTGTGGAAAAAACACTTTTCGCACTTGTGTTAGTGTTGAAAAACCACTTTTCGCACTTGTGATAGTGTTGAAAAACCACTTTTCGCACTTGTGTTAGCGTTGAAAAACCACTTTTCGCACTTGTGTTGGTGCAGGAAACCACTGTTGCACTTATATTTGTGTGGAAAAACCACTTTTTGCACTTGTGTTAGTGTTGAAAAACCACTTTTCGCACTTGTGTTAGTGTTGAAAAACCACTTTTCGCACTTGTGTTGGTGCAGGAAACCACTTTTGCACTTGTATTAGTGTGGAAAAAACACTTTTTGCACTTGTGATGGTGTTGAAAAACCACTTTTCGCACTTGTGTTAGTGTTGAAAAACCACTTTTCGCACTTGTGTTGGTGCAGGAAACCACTTTTGCACTTGTATTAGTGTGGAAAAACCACTTTTCGCACTTGTGTTAGTGTTGAAAAACCACTTTTCGCACTTGTGTTAGTGTTGAAAAACCACTTTTCGCACTTGTGTTGGTGCAGGAAACCACTTTTGCACTTGTATTAGTGTGGAAAAAACACTTTTTGCACTTGTGATAGTGTTGAAAAACCACTTTTTGCACTGTGTTGGTGCAGGAAACCACTTTTGCACTTGTATTAGTGTGGAAAAAACACTTTTTGCACTTGTGTTAGTGTTGAAAAACCACTTTTCGCACTTGTGTTGGTGCAGGAAACCACTTTTGCACTTGTATTAGTGTGGAAAAAACACTTTTTGCACTTGTGTTAGTGTTGAAAAACCACTTTTCGCACTTGTGTTGGTGCAGGAAACCACTTTTGCACTTGTATTAGTGTGGAAAAAACACTTTTTGCACTTGTGTTAGTGTTGAAAAACCACTTTTCGCACTTGTGTTGGTGCAGGAAACCACTTTTGCACTTGTATTAGTGTGGAAAAACCACTTTTCGCACTTGTGTTAGTGTTGAAAAACCACTTTTCGCACTTGTGTTAGTGTTGAAAAACCACTTTTCGCACTTGTGTTGGTGCAGGAAACCACTTTTGCACTTGTATTAGTGTGGAAAAAACACTTTTTGCACTTGTGATAGTGTTGAAAAACCACTTTTTGCACTTGTGTTAGTGTTGAAAAACCACTTTTCGCACTTGTGTTGGTGCAGGAAACCACTTTTGCACTTGTATTAGTGTGGAAAAAACACTTTTCGCACTTGTGTTAGTGTTGAAAAACCACTTTTCGCACTTGTGATAGTGTTGAAAAACCACTTTTCGCACTTGTGTTAGTGTTGAAAAACCACTTTTCGCACTTGTGTTGGTGCAGGAAACCACTTTTGCACTTGTATTAGAGTGGAAAAACCACTTTTCGCACTTGTGTTAGTGTTGAAAAACCACTTTTCGCACTTGTGTTAGTGTTGAAAAACCACTTTTCGCACTTGTGTTGGTGCAGGAAACCACTTTTGCACTTGTATTAGTGTGGAAAAAACACTTTTTGCACTTGTGATAGTGTTGAAAAACCACTTTTTGCACTGTGTTGGTGCAGGAAACCACTTTTGCACTTGTATTAGTGTGGAAAAAACACTTTTTGCACTTGTGTTAGTGTTGAAAAACCACTTTTCGCACTTGTGTTGGTGCAGGAAACCACTTTTGCACTTGTATTAGTGTGGAAAAAACACTTTTCGCACTTGTGTTACTGTTGAAAAACCACTTTTCGCACTTGTGTTGGTGCAGGAAACCACTTTTGCACTTGTATTAGTGTGGAAAAAACACTTTTCGCACTTGTGTTAGTGTTGAAAAACCACTTTTCGCACTTGTGTTAGTGTTGAAAAACCACTTTTCGCACTTGTGTTGGTGCAGGAAACCACTTTTGCACTTGTATTAGCGTGGAAAAAACACTTTTTGCACTTGTGATAGTGTTGAAAAACCACTTTTCACACTTGTGTTAGTGTTGAAAAACCACTTTTCGCACTTGTGTTAGTGTTGAAAAACCACTTTTCGCACTTGTGTTGGTGCAGGAAACCACTTTTGCACTTGTATTAGTGTGGAAAAAACACTTTTTGCACTTGTGATAGTGTTGAAAATCCACTTTTCGCACTTGTGTTAGTGTTGAAAAACCACTTTTCGCACTTGTGTTGTTGCAGGAAACCACTTTTGCACTTGTATTAGTGTGGAAAAACCACTTTTCGCACTTGTGTTAGTGTTGAAAAACCACTTTTCGCACTAGTGTTAATGTTGAAAAACCACTTTTCGCACTTGTGTTAGTGTTGAAAAACCACTTTTCGCACTTGTGTTGGTGCAGAAAACCACTTTTGCACTTGTATTAGTGTGGAAAAAACACTTTTCGCACTTGTGTTAGTGTTGAAAAACCACTTTTCGCACTTGTGTTAGTGTTGAAAAACCACTTTTCGCACTTGTGTTGGTGCAGGAAACCACTTTTGCACTTGTATTAGTGTGGAAAAAACACTTTTTGCACTTGTGATAGTGTTGAAAAACCACTTTTCCCACTTGTGTTAGTGTTGAAAAACTACTTTTTGCACTTGTGTTGGTGCAGGAAACCACTTTTGCACTTGTATTAGTGTGGAAAAACCACTTTTCGCACTTGTGTTAGTGTTGAAAAACCACTTTTCGCACTTGTGTTAGTGTTGAAAAACCACTTTTCGCACTTGTGTTAGTGTTGAAAAACCACTTTTCGCACTTGTGTTGGTGCAGGAAACCACTTTTGCACTTGTATTAGTGTGGAAAAAACACTTTTCGCACTTGTGTTAGTGTTGAAAAACCACTTTTCGCACTTGTGTTAGTGTTGAAAAACCACTTTTCGCACTTGTGTTGGTGCAGGAAACCACTTTTGCACTTGTATTAGTGTGGAAAAAACACTTTTTGCACTTGCGTTAGTGTTGAAAAACCACTTTTCGCACTTGTGTTAGTGTTGAAAAACCACTTTTCGCACTTGTGTTGGTGCAGGAAACCACTTTTACACTTGTATTAGTGTGGAAAAACCACTTTTCGCACTTGTGTTAGTGTTGAAAAACCACTTTTCGCACTTGTGTTAGTGTTGAAAAACCACTTTTCGCACTTGTGTTAGTGTTGAAAAACCACTTTTCGCACTTGTGTTGGTGCAGGAAACCACTTTTGCACTTGTATTAGTGTGGCAAAAACACTTTTCGCACTTGTGTTAGTGTTGAAAAACCACTTTTCGCACTTGTGTTAGTGTTGAAAAACCACTTTTCGCACCTGTGTTGGTGCAGGAAACCCCTTTTGCACTTGTATTAGTGTGGAAAAAACACTTTTTGCACTTGTGATAGTGTTGAAAAACCACTTTTCGCACTTGTGTTAGTGTTGAAAAACCACTTTTCGCACTTGTGTTGGTGCAGGAAACCACTGTTGCACTTATATTTGTGTGGAAAAACCACTTTTCGCACTTGTGTTAGTGTTGAAAAACCACTTTTCGCACTTGTGTTAGTGTTGAAAAACCACTTTTCGCACTTGTGTTGGTGCAGGAAACCACTTTTGCACTTGTATTAGTGTGGAAAAAACACTTTTTGCACTTGTGATGGTGTTGAAAAACCACTTTTCGCACTTGTGTTAGTGTTGAAAAACCACTTTTCGCACTTGTGTTGGTGCAGGAAACCACTTTTGCACTTGTATTAGTGTGGAAAAACCACTTTTCGCACTTGTGTTAGTGTTGAAAAACCACTTTTCGCACTTGTGTTAGTGTTGAAAAACCACTTTTCGCACTTGTGTTGGTGCAGGAAACCACTTTTGCACTTGTATTAGTGTGGAAAAAACACTTTTTGCACTTGTGATAGTGTTGAAAAACCACTTTTTGCACTTGTGATAGTGTTGAAAAACCACTTTTTGCACTTGTGTTAGTGTTGAAAAACCACTTTTCGCACTTGTGTTGGTGCAGGAAACCACTTTTGCACTTGTATTAGTGTGGAAAAAACACTTTTCGCACTTGTGTTAGTGTTGAAAAACCACTTTTCGCACTTGTGATAGTGTTGATAAACCACTTTTCGCACTTGTGTTAGTGTTGAAAAACCACTTTTCGCACTTGTGTTGGTGCAGGAAACCACTTTTGCACTTGTATTAGAGTGGAAAAACCACTTTTCGCACTTGTGTTAGTGTTGAAAAACCACTTTTCGCACTTGTGTTAGTGTTGAAAAACCACTTTTCGCACTTGTGTTGGTGCAGGAAACCACTTTTGCACTTGTATTAGTGTGGAAAAAACACTTTTTGCACTTGTGATAGTGTTGAAAAACCACTTTTTGCACTGTGTTGGTGCAGGAAACCACTTTTGCACTTGTATTAGTGTGGAAAAAACACTTTTTGCACTTGTGTTAGTGTTGAAAAACCACTTTTCGCACTTGTGTTGGTGCAGGAAACCACTTTTGCACTTGTATTAGTGTGGAAAAAACACTTTTCGCACTTGTGTTACTGTTGAAAAACCACTTTTCGCACTTGTGTTGGTGCAGGAAACCACTTTTGCACTTGTATTAGTGTGGAAAAAACACTTTTCGCACTTGTGTTAGTGTTGAAAAACCACTTTTCGCACTTGTGATAGTGTTGATAAACCACTTTTCGCACTTGTGTTAGTGTTGAAAAACCACTTTTCGCACTTGTGTTGGTGCAGGAAACCACTTTTGCACTTGTATTAGAGTGGAAAAACCACTTTTCGCACTTGTGTTAGTGTTGAAAAACCACTTTTCGCACTTGTGTTAGTGTTGAAAAACCACTTTTCGCACTTGTGTTGGTGCAGGAAACCACTTTTGCACTTGTATTAGTGTGGAAAAAACACTTTTTGCACTTGTGATAGTGTTGAAAAACCACTTTTTGCACTGTGTTGGTGCAGGAAACCACTTTTGCACTTGTATTAGTGTGGAAAAAACACTTTTTGCACTTGTGTTAGTGTTGAAAAACCACTTTTCGCACTTGTGTTGGTGCAGGAAACCACTTTTGCACTTGTATTAGTGTGGAAAAAACACTTTTCGCACTTGTGTTACTGTTGAAAAACCACTTTTCGCACTTGTGTTGGTGCAGGAAACCACTTTTGCACTTGTATTAGTGTGGAAAAAACACTTTTCGCACTTGTGTTAGTGTTGAAAAACCACTTTTCGCACTTGTGTTAGTGTTGAAAAACCACTTTTCGCACTTGTGTTGGTGCAGGAAACCACTTTTGCACTTGTATTAGCGTGGAAAAAACACTTTTTGCACTTGTGATAGTGTTGAAAAACCACTTTTCACACTTGTGTTAGTGTTGAAAAACCACTTTTCGCACTTGTGTTAGTGTTGAAAAACCACTTTTCGCACTTGTGTTGGTGCAGGAAACCACTTTTGCACTTGTATTAGTGTGGAAAAAACACTTTTTGCACTTGTGATAGTGTTGAAAATCCACTTTTCGCACTTGTGTTAGTGTTGAAAAACCACTTTTCGCACTTGTGTTGTTGCAGGAAACCACTTTTGCACTTGTATTAGTGTGGAAAAACCACTTTTCGCACTTGTGTTAGTGTTGAAAAACCACTTTTCGCACTAGTGTTAATGTTGAAAAACCACTTTTCGCACTTGTGTTAGTGTTGAAAAACCACTTTTCGCACTTGTGTTGGTGCAGAAAACCACTTTTGCACTTGTATTAGTGTGGAAAAAACACTTTTCGCACTTGTGTTAGTGTTGAAAAACCACTTTTCGCACTTGTGTTAGTGTTGAAAAACCACTTTTCGCACTTGTGTTGGTGCAGGAAACCACTTTTGCACTTGTATTAGTGTGGAAAAAACACTTTTTGCACTTGTGATAGTGTTGAAAAACCACTTTTCCCACTTGTGTTAGTGTTGAAAAACTACTTTTTGCACTTGTGTTGGTGCAGGAAACCACTTTTGCACTTGTATTAGTGTGGAAAAACCACTTTTCGCACTTGTGTTAGTGTTGAAAAACCACTTTTCGCACTTGTGTTAGTGTTGAAAAACCACTTTTCGCACTTGTGTTAGTGTTGAAAAACCACTTTTCGCACTTGTGTTGGTGCAGGAAACCACTTTTGCACTTGTATTAGTGTGGAAAAAACACTTTTCGCACTTGTGTTAGTGTTGAAAAACCACTTTTCGCACTTGTGTTAGTGTTGAAAAAACCACTTTTCGCACTTGTGTTGGTGCAGGAAACCACTTTTGCACTTGTATTAGTGTGGAAAAAACACTTTTTGCACTTGCGTTAGTGTTGAAAAACCACTTTTCGCACTTGTGTTAGTGTTGAAAAACCACTTTTCGCACTTGTGTTGGTGCAGGAAACCACTTTTACACTTGTATTAGTGTGGAAAAACCACTTTTCGCACTTGTGTTAGTGTTGAAAAACCACTTTTCGCACTTGTGTTAGTGTTGAAAAACCACTTTTCGCACTTGTGTTAGTGTTGAAAAACCACTTTTCGCACTTGTGTTGGTGCAGGAAACCACTTTTGCACTTGTATTAGTGTGGAAAAAACACTTTTCGCACTTGTGTTAGTGTTGAAAAACCACTTTTCGCACTTGTGTTAGTGTTGAAAAACCACTTTTCGCACCTGTGTTGGTGCAGGAAACCCCTTTTGCACTTGTATTAGTGTGGAAAAAACACTTTTTGCACTTGTGATAGTGTTGAAAAACCACTTTTCGCACTTGTGTTAGTGTTGAAAAACCACTTTTCGCACTTGTGTTGGTGCAGGAAACCACTGTTGCACTTATATTTGTGTGGAAAAACCACTTTTCGCACTTGTGTTAGTGTTGAAAAACCACTTTTCGCACTTGTGTTAGTGTTGAAAAACCACTTTTCGCACTTGTGTTGGTGCAGGAAACCACTTTTGCACTTGTATTAGTGTGGAAAAAACACTTTTTGCACTTGTGATGGTGTTGAAAAACCACTTTTCGCACTTGTGTTAGTGTTGAAAAACCACTTTTCGCACTTGTGTTGGTGCAGGAAACCACTTTTGCACTTGTATTAGTGTGGAAAAACCACTTTTCGCACTTGTGTTAGTGTTGAAAAACCACTTTTCGCACTTGTGTTAGTGTTGAAAAACCACTTTTCGCACTTGTGTTGGTGCAGGAAACCACTTTTGCACTTGTATTAGTGTGGAAAAAACACTTTTTGCACTTGTGATAGTGTTGAAAAACCACTTTTTGCACTTGTGTTAGTGTTGAAAAACCACTTTTCGCACTTGTGTTGGTGCAGGAAACCACTTTTGCACTTGTATTAGTGTGGAAAAAACACTTTTCGCACTTGTGTTAGTGTTGAAAAACCACTTTTCGCACTTGTGATAGTGTTGAAAAACCACTTTTCGCACTTGTGTTAGCGTTGAAAAACCACTTTTCGCACTTGTGTTGGTGCAGGAAACCACTGTTGCACTTATATTTGTGTGGAAAAACCACTTTTCGCACTTGTGTTAGTGTTGAAAAACCACTTTTCGCACTTGTGTTAGTGTTGAAAAACCACTTTTCGCACTTGTGTTGGTGCAGGAAACCACTTTTGCACTTGTATTAGTGTGGAAAAAACACTTTTTGCACTTGTGATGGTGTTGAAAAACCACTTTTCGCACTTGTGTTAGTGTTGAAAAACCACTTTTCGCACTTGTGTTGGTGCAGGAAACCACTTTTGCACTTGTATTAGTGTGGAAAAACCACTTTTCGCACTTGTGTTAGTGTTGAAAAACCACTTTTCGCACTTGTGTTAGTGTTGAAAAACCACTTTTCGCACTTGTGTTGGTGCAGGAAACCACTTTTGCACTTGTATTAGTGTGGAAAAAACACTTTTTGCACTTGTGATAGTGTTGAAAAACCACTTTTTGCACTGTGTTGGTGCAGGAAACCACTTTTGCACTTGTATTAGTGTGGAAAAAACACTTTTTGCACTTGTGTTAGTGTTGAAAAACCACTTTTCGCACTTGTGTTGGTGCAGGAAACCACTTTTGCACTTGTATTAGTGTGGAAAAAACACTTTTTGCACTTGTGTTAGTGTTGAAAAACCACTTTTCGCACTTGTGTTGGTGCAGGAAACCACTTTTGCACTTGTATTAGTGTGGAAAAAACACTTTTTGCACTTGTGTTAGTGTTGAAAAACCACTTTTCGCACTTGTGTTGGTGCAGGAAACCACTTTTGCACTTGTATTAGTGTGGAAAAAACACTTGTTGCACTTGTGATAGTGTTGAAAACCACTTTTTGCACTTGTGTTAGTGTTGAAAAACCACTTTTCGCACTTGTGTTGGTGCAGGAAACCACTTTTGCACTTGTATTAGTGTGGAAAAACCACTTTTCGCACTTGTGTTAGTGTTGAAAAACCACTTTTCGCACTTGTGTTAGTGTTGAAAAACCACTTTTCGCACTTGTGTTGGTGCAGGAAACCACTTTTGCACTTGTATTAGTGTGGAAAAAACACTTTTTGCACTTGTGATAGTGTTGAAAAACCACTTTTCGCACTTGTGTTAGTGTTGAAAAACCACTTTTCGCACTTGTGTTGGTGCAGGAAACCACTTTTGCATTTGTATTAGTGTGGAAAAAACACTTTTCGCACTTGTGTTAGTGTTGAAAAACCACTTTTCGCACTTGTGTTAGTGTTGAAAAACCACTTTTCGCACTTGTGTTGGTGCAGGAAACCACTTTTGCACTTGTATTAGCGTGGAAAAAACACTTTTTGCACTTGTGATAGTGTTGAAAAACCACTTTTCACACTTGTGTTAGTGTTGAAAAACCACTTTTCGCACTTGTGTTAGTGTTGAAAAACCACTTTTCGCACTTGTGTTGGTGCAGGAAACCACTTTTGCACTTGTATTAGTGTGGAAAAAACACTTTTTGCACTTGTGATAGTGTTGAAAATCCACTTTTCGCACTTGTGTTAGTGTTGAAAAACCACTTTTCGCACTTGTGTTGTTGCAGGAAACCACTTTTGCACTTGTATTAGTGTGGAAAAACTACTTTTCGCACTTGTGTTAGTGTTGAAAAACCACTTTTCGCACTAGTGTTAATGTTGAAAAACCACTTTTCGCACTTGTGTTAGTGTTGAAAAACCACTTTTCGCACTTGTGTTGGTGCAGAAAACCACTTTTGCACTTGTATTAGTGTGGAAAAAACACTTTTCGCACTTGTGTTAGTGTTGAAAAACCACTTTTCGCACTTGTGTTAGTGTGGAAAAACCACTTTTCGCACTTGTGTTGGTGCAGGAAACCACTTTTGCACTTGTATTAGTGTGGAAAAAACACTTTTTGCACTTGTGATAGTGTTGAAAAACCACTTTTCGCACTTGTGTTAGTGTTGAAAAACCACTTTTTGCACTTGTGTTGGTGCAGGAAACCACTTTTGCACTTGTATTAGTGTGGAAAAACCACTTTTCGCACTTGTGTTAGTGTTGAAAAACCACTTTTCGCACTTGTGTTAGTGTTGAAAAACCACTTTTCGCACTTGTGTTAGTGTTGAAAAACCACTTTTCGCACTTGTGTTGGTGCAGGAAACCACTTTTGCACTTGTATTAGTGTGGAAAAAACACTTTTCGCACTTGTGTTAGTGTTGAAAAACCACTTTTCGCACTTGTGATAGTGTTGAAAAACCACTTTTCGCACTTGTGTTAGTGTTGAAAAACCACTTTTCGCACTTGTGTTGGTGCAGGAAACCACTGTTGCACTTATATTTGTGTGGAAAAACCACTTTTCGCACTTGTGTTAGTGTTGAAAAACCACTTTTCGCACTTGTGTTAGTGTTGAAAAACCACTTTTCGCACTTGTGTTGGTGCAGGAAACCACTTTTGCACTTGTATTAGTGTGGAAAAAACACTTTTTGCACTTGTGATGGTGTTGAAAAACCACTTTTCGCACTTGTGTTAGTGTTGAAAAACCACTTTTCGCACTTGTGTTGGTGCAGGAAACCACTTTTGCACTTGTATTAGTGTGGAAAAACCACTTTTCGCACTTGTGTTAGTGTTGAAAAACCACTTTTCGCACTTGTGTTAGTGTTGAAAAACCACTTTTCGCACTTGTGTTGGTGCAGGAAACCACTTTTGCACTTGTATTCGTGTGGAAAAAACACTTTTTGCACTTGTGATAGTGTTGAAAAACCACTTTTTGCACTGTGTTGGTGCAGGAAACCACTTTTGCACTTGTATTAGTGTGGAAAAAACACTTTTTGCACTTGTGTTAGTGTTGAAAAATCACTTTTCGCACTTGTGTTGGTGCAGGAAACCACTTTTGCACTTGTATTAGTGTGGAAAAAACACTTTTTGCACTTGTGTTAGTGTTGAAAAACCACTTTTCGCACTTGTGTTGGTGCAGGAAACCACTTTTGCACTTGTATTAGTGTGGAAAAAACACTTTTTGCACTTGTGTTAGTGTTGAAAAACCACTTTTCGCACTTGTGTTGGTGCAGGAAACCACTTTTGCACTTGTATTAGTGTGGAAAAAACACTTGTTGCACTTGTGATAGTGTTGAAAACCACTTTTTGCACTTGTGTTAGTGTTGAAAAACCACTTTTCGCACT
>NW_027619613.1:0-37159 GCF_964187855.1 Myxine glutinosa
GTATATATGTATATATGTATATATATGTATATATATATATATATATATATATATATGTATATCTGTAAATATGTATATGTGTATATCTGTAAATGTGTATATATATATATATATATATATATATATATATATATATACATATATAGTATATACATATATATATACATATATAGTATATACATATATATATATATATATATATATATACATATATAGTATATACATATATATATATATATATATATATATATACAGATATACATATATACATATATACATATATACATATATATATATATTTATATATATATATATATATATATATATATATATATATATATATATATATATATATATATATATATATATATATATATATATAATCTGTATATATGTATGTATATATATATATATATATATATCTATATATATATATATATATATATATATATATATATATATATATATATATACATACATATATACCGAAGTCCTAGACCAAAGCGTCACCTCCGTCCAGGAGGCCTCAGCCCGGCCACTCTGTCAACAGACAGAGATTTATTCTTTGGTCCCCATTGGCTCAACATCAGGCAGAGCCGCCAATGCAGATTTCGGGCTTATTAACCCTCATCAGGACGGCATACTGCAAAAATCTAACCAATATATGTATATATATGTGTGTATATAAATGTGCGGCACACTTGTGACCAGGTGTGTTTTGAACTTGTGTATATATATATGTATTAATTTATATGTATATGTTTATATATGTATGTATTTATTTATATGTATATACATACAAACATAGATACATACATACATACATGCATGCACGCACACACACACACACACACACACACACACACACACACACACACACACACACACACACACACACACACACACACACACACACACACACACACACACACATACACACACACACACACACACACACACACTGCTATTTTCTTGTTTTTGATGTTTTTGGGGTAAAAGGTTGCCGTTAAGATCTTTTCTTTGGGAAGGTTTAAATTGATTTGGAGATTCAACTCGCACTTTGTTTCAACGGTAGGGTTGTCCGTGTTGTATCTCTGGGACGTGAATGTGTCTTGCGCGATCCGAACCAGCCTGGCACGATGGTGTCGATGGAAACCTGGTGGAACCACTGGGCTGGAGGGAAAGCGACTGTAATGTGACGGCAATTTGCGACCCTGAGAACGGTCGCTGCCAAGCTGGCGGGCAAATCGACGCTCGGATGCACCTCCCGGGCTATTTAAAGCGCCCTCGGGGAGAGCCTGCGAGACAGCTGCTCGTCACCTGCTTAATTGGTGTTTCTGTTTGGTTCGTGTGCAAAATGGCCCATAGGTCGCTCTTCCTCGCACAAACATGCACAGGCGGTCTTGAGGAGGGAGATGTGAGATTGATCGAAATGCGATTTCTGCGCTCAGTTTATTTATTTTTCTGGTGGGGTCGGAGGGGTTATGTGATTGCAGAGGACAATACAAGGAGAGGGTCATGAAGATTTTTTTTTTTTTTAAATCAAGATCATGTCGAGCGATGTATGTGAGCTCCTCTTGGTCGTGTCCTGGTTAAACCGAGGGCAGGAGTGTACCGCTCTGCGGGGCTCAGGAGTGCGCGTGTGCGTGCGTACGTGTAATCATTTCCCGGCTCCGTGCCGCCTAATTGCTCGTTCTTTCCCGCGAGATGGGAGGGTGGGGTGAGTGAGGGAAGGGGGGGGGGGGCAGCGTTGGAAGATGCTGCATGGAAGGTGGTGCGCGGTTGAGAGAGGGTGCTCTACGTGTTCGTGTTGAGGTGGGGGAGGGTAGGACGGAAAGCGACAAGGGGCCCGTGGGGGTGGGAAAAAAGGCGCTGCCGCGCGGGGGCCTCGCTTGGGCTCGTAATTAGCGCGGCGGAGCGCGATTAACGAGCGAAATCGCTTCGGGCTGCCATTTACGGGGACCTTTCAACCGCGCGCCGCAGCGAGCATGATAATCTTGGGCGGGCGTGAGGCCTGGAGGGTGGGGGTGGCGGCTCGGCGCACAATCCCCTCCGCTCACAACTGCGCGCCCCTCCCCGGCCCGTGATTAACCCTTGTGTCGCTCGCATGAATCACCGCGCCGAGTGCGCACGTAGCGCCGGCGCCGGCTGAGAGATGGCTGGCAGCGCTGCCTACGCGTAATGAAAGTGCCGAGAAGTGTTGTAACCTTGACGGGATAATCCGCGCCGCGCTCTCTGCAGTCGCCGAACTAGCGTGCAAATCCGCGTGTGCCATCGCTATTTATTTACTTTCCTTTCTGCTCTGGTACCCGCCGGAGAAAAAATAAATAAATAATAAAAAAGAACTGCACTCTTGAAAAGATCCGCTTAAAATGTTTTTTGTTTTTTTTGTATACAACATCGAGGCTCGTGAAAGAGCTAACATTAATCACACAAAAAGTCAAACCGACACACAAAACACCAAATAAGGGGAGCGGTAGACAAGATGGGGAGAGGGGGAAGGACACAAACACAACATTTGAGAGCAGGGACATCGAGAGAACTGTGGGAGGGAGAGGGCTTGGGGGGAGGTGGGAGAGGTAAAATAGGCAAAGAAAAAGAGCGATAATTGCAAAAAGGCTGAGATTTCTTATTTATTTATTTATTTTTCTGCATGGAGCCAAAACATATTAATACGTTCCTAATATAACAATTGCCCCCCACGAATATGTCCATGTTCTTTGTTCTTGGACAGAGTCCGTCCGATGTTGCGTATGGTAAAGGGAAGACAAACAAAAAAAAATCCTTCATTTTCTTCCAATGTCTGAGTTTACCTTCCCATTTTCCATCATTAGTCACGTGTTTTGCACGCTTGTCTCGATCCCTTACAAAGCCTTTAACGCCCGAATTCGTGCCTTTGTTTGCCTCACGATGTTCTTCAAACCATCCTTGCAGGGAGTTCACATGTCTGTGCCCGCGAGCGGACTGGCCAAGTACAAAGACAATCGACTGGGTCTCCGCAAGACAGCATTTCGCCTGTGCTTTAAAGCTGCTCGCAAACACCTACTTAAACCAATTGAGGAATACATGACTTGGATGGAAAAAGCATCCTCTGGTCCATTTGGGCACCATTTTTATATTTTGGAAAGGGGTTGTCTGCATTGTTTTTCTCTGGGGGGGGGGGGGCTGCATCTATACGATGAGACCTTTGCCTACCACCCCCCCCCCCCCCCCATAACACACCCAAGAGCTCGTCTGCTGCCTTTGCAGAAGCAATATTGGCCTTAACCTGGTACATGCAATGCATTAAATCAAAAGAGGCCATCTTGTTTGACGAGCAAGGGTTCCATGTGGATGGCAACAATCTTCTATTGCCTAGATCTCATTGTTCATTGTTTCCATCAGTTAGACAGATTATCTTCTCTTGAATGTCATCTTCATCAGGATGCAAAGATCATGAAAGACTCCTGTTTCAAAATGTTTTCTTTTTGGGTTGTTATTTTTTTTTCTTTTGCTTTATTAATCACAATTTGCTCTTATATTTGTCATGATTGATCGGTTTGCAATGGAAAATAGGCTTTTTGCATTTCTATTTCTCTTTGCTGAAATATTATATATATATATATATATACACACACACGTGTCCAATCGTTTTTTCTGAACAGTGTGATGACAAAGCACTATTACAGATCGAACTTAGCTCAAGCAAACGCTAGTTATCTCAAGGTTGTTACCACCTGCCATTTGCCATTATAAAATAGTCATGCTGGCGGATTTGATTCGTAGCTTTACATTCACTGACATACCAGTCTTTCTCCCAGAAAAGAGAAGCCTACTACCTTCTTTCTCAAGTCTTTTTCTTGATTGTGGAAGCAACTGCATTGCCTTAATTGGGTGATGCAAAGCATCTGATATTGTTGCTGCATGTTGGACGTAAGTTGACGTTTATCGGTTGGGTGAGGCAAAACTCAGTATATGTACATATACTCCAGAGTCATGGATGTTGTTTTTCCATGAAGTGCTGCATTAAAACAGGTTGCCTATTTCACATGATAGGTTGCATGTTATTACAGTACATTTATATACTGGGTCCCCCAAATATTCCTAAAGGTCGCCCAAGATCTGCCTGCAACCCTCTTATGGTTAAACTGCCAAAATCAAGACTCTCTGCTCACCTTCACTCCTTCATTCCTCTTTACTCCCGCCTCTGGAACAAACCCCCACACTCCCTTCAATCCCACTCCACCCTCCAGGTCTTTAAAACAGCTGTTCAACACCATCTCCTATCTTCCCCCATCCAAAACCTCGATCTTTTCTACCCCCGCTAATTTCACCCCAAATCCTCTTTTTTGAAATACCAACTTCTTTCCTGGAAGTCCTTGGTGTCCTTGTGTTTATACTCCCCCCCCCCCCCCACCCCTTCCCACGCCACCTCCCCCCAAGCCCTCTCCCTCCCACACATTCCCGATGTCCCTCACAAATGTTGTGTTTATGTGCTTCCCCTTCTCTCCCCATCTTGTCTACCGCTCCCCTTTTTATATACTTTGTTTGTTTGTCTGTTTGATTTTGTGTACGATAAATGTTAGCTCTTTCACGAGCCTCGATTATGTATCCCCAAAAAAAAAAAAAAAAAACTTTATTGTTTTTTGTTGTTGTTTTTTTCCCCCCACCACATACCCAAATTTCAAAATTTAAATGATGTAAAAAATTACTTGGAAACGCTTAATTGAGCCTTCCTGGTGCTTGACCTTTGTTTCTTTCTGGGGGCGAGGGTGGGGAATGCTTGTTTAAATTTTGGCTTTGGTTCATACCTATAATGCTAAATAGGAAGATAGGAAGGTACACACACACACACACACACACACACACACACACACACACACACACACACACACACACACACACACACACACACACACACACACACACACACACATACATACATACATACATACATACATACATACATACATACATACATACATACATACATACATATGTATATATATATACAGTGGAACCTTGACTTACGAGTGCCCCAACTTACGAGTTTTTCGAGATACGAGCCGTCGCTCGGGCGGTTTATTACTTTGAGATGCGAGCCGAGATCTGAGTTACGAGCTTTCGCCACCCGGTCACGTGGTTATCTTGCCGTGCAAGTACAGTATCTCTGTCGTATAGCGCTGCATTTTTGTTTTCGCATGTTGGTTATTTTGAGTGACGCCACCAGGTGGGTTCCGGTCACGTGGTTATCTTGCCGTGCAAGTACAGTATCTCTGTCGTATAGCGCTGCATTTTTGTTTTCGCATGTTGGTTATTTTGAGTGACGCCACCAGGTGGGTTCTGGTCACGTGGTTATCTTGCCGTGCAAGTACAGTATCTCTGTCGTATAGCGCTGCATTTTTGTTTTCGCATGTTGGTTATTTTGAGTGACGCCACCAGGTGGGTTCTGGTCACGTGGTTATCTTGCCGTGCAAGTACAGTATCTCTGTCGTATAGCGCTGCATTTTTGTTTTCGCATGTTGGTTATTTTGAGTTTACGCGCCGCCAGGTGGGTTCTGGTCACGTGGTTATCCTTGCCGTGCAAGTACAGTATCTCTGCCGTATAGCGCTGCATTTTTGTTTTCGCATTTTGGTTATTTTGGAAAATTTCATGTTCATGTCGAACATTTCATGTTCATGTTCATGTTTTCATGTTCATGCCATGCATCCAGGCCACAACTTGTTCAGAGTGCCGGCGATAGCTCGCCTTCTCTTTGTGGAAAACACGGTGAGATCCTTAACATCCAACAACTAATGGGACGCAAACGGGGCGCCCAGTTTAGCGGTACACACATTGATGAATCACCCTGCCTGTGATTCACCCATGACAGGTTATAGCTGGGTCGGGATTCAAACCCAGGCTGGACAGTTTAGACTTTAGAGTCAAGTGTGCGTACCTCCAGTCCAGGCCATCCTGCCAACTTGTATGCTGCATACAGGTGAAATATAAAGCGCGAGATATTTTTATATATACTGTATATTTAAAAAAAAATTGGTGTGGTTTTTGGCGGGCTGGAACGGATTAATAGCATTTCAATGCATTTTAATGGGGAAATTTGATTTGAGAAACGAGCAATTTGAGTTACGAGCTCGGTCACAGAACGAATTAAACTCGTAAGTCAAGGTTCCACTGTATATATATATATATACATACATACATACAGACTTGGCATTTAATATGGAATATTTTTTTTTGTTGGGGTGAACTTACTTTTCAAGATGACTTAGAAGCAAAAGTTCATTGGAATTATGTTGAAATTATTCTAGATTTTGTTAATGTGACCTTTAAAAGAAACAAAAACCACATTTGACATTTCGAAGCAAATAAATTGATCCTTGAAAGTGATGTAAACTGATATCGAACTCAATTCACGGACAGGACTGTGTTAAACTTCTGTACGTTTTGCAGAAGTATCTCTTTATTTTGCACATTAGCCAAATTTTTTTTCAACAAAAGCTAAATTATGACTGGGATTACGGACAGTAAAATTACAGTTCAGTACTTCGTGTAACCCCCACGAGCATTCAGGAGAGCACGTACACGTCGAGGCATGCTGTTCACGAGATTTGCCAAGGTTTGGACAGGAATCGCTTGCCATGCAGTGACAATAGTCTGCTGCAATTCACTCAGAGGTAGGCTGCTGGTCCAAGTTGTCGATTTGACGCGTTAATTCTGCCCACAAGTTCTCTATCGGATTCATATCCGGGGACATGGCAGGCCACTCCATATGCTCTACACCACGGTCAGCAAGAAAGTGTTGGATCATGCGAGCACGATGAGGCCGTGCATTGTCATCTTGGAAGACAAAGTTTCCTCGAAAGGCTGCACGAGCAAATGGAAGCAATGTTTCTTCCAGAATGACCCTGTACTTGAACTGGTTCAGGTTTCCATTCAGAACAACCAGGTCAGTTTTGCCCCCTGCATGAAAAGCAGCCCAAACGGTCACCCCACCACCTCCAGCTTGGGCTCTTGGCACTAAACAATCTTCGTTGTGGGCTTCATGCATTTGTCTGCGCACTCGGACGCGGCCATCTTGACGATAGACCAGAAATCTAGAGTTGTCACTGAAGGTCACGTGATTCCAGTGTCCTGGCTGCCATTGACGGTGCTCTCTGGCCCACTGCAATCGGCGCTGGCTGTGTTGTCTGGTCAGGCGTGGCTTTCTCAGGGGACGCTTGGCACGATAGCCTGCTTGAACCAGTCGTTGGTTGACTAGCCTTCTGGATACAGGCACATTTGTCAGTTGCTGCCACTCAGCCCTAAGCCGATTAGCTGACTTGGTACGGCCATTGCGGACTAACCGGTGCAGCTGGCGATCATCTCTCCTTGTGGTTCTGCGTGGATGTCCTGGACTCGGTATTGGAGTAGGGACACCCCTCTGAGCATTTCGTTTCAGGATCTTTGACACCTGACCTTGAGTGATGCGATACTGCCGAGCAATAGCACGCTGTTTCATGCCAGAATTTCGTAAAGCCACCACTCCATGACAAACAGCATTGTCAAGTTGACGGACCATCACCAGAGGAAGCTGCAATAACTTTTGTAGACGTGCAGCAGCTGTTTTCCACTAATACAGAACGCAACAACCCTTATATACCCGATTGTGAAACCAATCGTCAAATGTACCTGTCCTTACATGTTGTCACGCCACCTGTGATATAATCCTGTTGTTGACTTCTTGCTGCGAAAGACAATCAGTGACAGGGTTATTTCAAACAAAGACATCACCGAAGGGTAAAATAAACTCACCAGATTGGTATACTCACTGAGATTGAGATTGAATTGACTCACCAGATTGAAACCCAAGTCAAGAAAAAAAAAAAATTCCATATTAAATGCCAAGTCTGTGTGTGTATATATATATATATATATATATATATATATATATATATATATATATATATATATATATATATATATATATATATATATATCTGTAAGAAATAGTAGAAACTCCAAAGTACGAGCAGGGCGTCTCATTTGTATTGAATAAATAATCGTTAGATTAAATAAGACGCGGACGTCGCTTCAGGACGTCGATCTTTCATTGTCGACAAGCTTTCGACCAACAAAGGTCTTCTTCTGAGTCAGCCCCAAGTTCAACGGAAGTGCAGGATTCACGTACACAGTGCAGATTACGTACACAGATTCGCGAAGTGCAGGATTCGGTCACTTCCGTTGAACTTGGGGCTGACTCAGAAGAAGACCTTTGTTGGTCGAAAGCTTGTCGACAATTAAAGATCGACGTCCTGAAGCTACGTTCGCGTCTTATTTAATCTAACGATTATATATATATATATATATATATATATATATATATATATATATATATATATATAGTATATAGTATATATATATATATATATATAGTATATATATATATATATATATATATAGTGTATATATATATATACATATATATATATATATATATATATATATTGTTGCGAATATGGAATTTGGCTTCCATATCCGCTTGTAAATATTCCCCTATCTTCTCCGATACTCCCCAACTCTCCCCTTACCCCATTCCCTAGTCCCATTGTCTGTAAACAACACCCATTAGAGCCGATCTTCCCCTTCATTCCCCCATTAAATGTCGTGCCCAGGTCCCCCGCACCACACGTAGACAATTATAGGACATCTTGCTAGTTATTCTTAATCTATGTCAGTTAAGGACTTGTTTCCATTAATTATGACTCTTCGTTGCACCAGAATGTGATGATATGGCACCAGTAGGAGTTTAGGACCTTCCCATACCTCCCCGCATCTCTTCCCATCATCTCAAGCTCCAACAACAACCACAACAACAGCGGCTTTGCGTCCTCACTCCGGCTCGGTTGGCCGCCATTGAACATGTGCTCGACGGGGTTACCCAGAAGGGGGCTCCCTGTCGGCCCCTCGTCAAGGGCGGAGCCGGTAACCCCCGCACCCAATGAGAAGCCATGGGCCGATGCCATATGGGGCGGAGCTAACGAGCGAGGGCGTGACTCCCCGCCGGATATACGCGGCCCCGCGCCGGATGTGACGTCAGATGCGCCCCGAACCTTGGAAGGAAAAGACGCCACCCTCCCGAGCGCTGAGCGACCTCCCCAGCTTGAGACCAAAGTCGCGACCCACAAGCGCTGTGATACCTTCACGCATCTCTGGACACCACCGTACGTGATCCTGCCCTGAGCACAGGTGCACCTGGAGCGATCGCTACCCGCTTTCCTGGCCATCAAACCCCGTGTGAGTGAGCCTTGTCCCGCGTTTACCTGTCGTCTGTCCGGGGATAATATAAGTGTGTTTAAGTGCCCACCTTCCTATGTTTCCCTCTTGTCCCTGTAATCTAAACCTTCCGCAATTGTAATAACAACCTTTGAGAACCGTATCCCTGGTGTCGTATTGTGTGATTGTAATCCAGCCGGGTGTCTTCTTTTTCTTATTGAGCCAGCATAGCGCGATTAGTCAACCCCGGGTGCAATCGGGGCAACTTGTACGGATACGGCGGCCATCCCGCTCGGCCCACCATACCATCAAAGTCGTATCTGTAACAATTGGTGTCGAGGAGTGGAATTCGAACCCGGGACTAAATTAGTTAGGCCCAAATTTTGGGAGGGAAAATCGATTCGGAGCGCGTTTCCCGCGCGAAATTATAACGGCGAAATTTCAATTTGTTTTACGAAAATAAAAAAAAATAAAAACCGAGTTTTGCAAGTCGCGCTATGGCGGATCAAGACGGCTGGGGTCCGGTAGGGGAGAGTGAAGCAGGGTCGGTCCAGGACCAAATTGAGGGACATGAGGAGAGCGAAGCAGTGAGGGCGGCAGGTTCGCAAAATAGCGCCGTCACGCACGAAGTAGCGGGCGCGCAAAATGGCGCGCTCGCTCACGTGGTTGAAGGGTCCCAAAATAGCGGCGCCGCGGAGGGCGAGCCTGCGGTGGCGGCTGGGGACGCTGGGCAAACCGGGTTTGACCTCAGATTATTCTTGACCCAACTGAATGCAAAAATGGATAGGATGGAGGGCCAAATGAGGGTTGATAGTGGGCGATTAGAGGGCCAAATGGGGGTAATGAGGGACGAAGCGAGGGCTCAGAGTGAGCAAATGGGGGTAATGAGGGACGAAGCGAGGGGTACCAGTGAGGGGTTAGACAATAATTTTGAGGAGTTAGACAAGAAATTTGGGAAGATAGACAATAATTTTGAGGGGTTAGACAACGGGATAAAAGAAGTGAAAAATGGGTTAATGGGGGTAGAAAATAGAATGGCTGCCCAGGAGAATCAGATAGAGGGAGTGAAAAATGGGTTAGAGGGGTTAGAAAACAGTATGGAAGGCAAATTGAGGGACATGAGGGACCAAGCGGAAAGGGAAGTTAAACAAATGGAGCAGCAGATAGAGGGGGTCAGAATGGGGGTAGAAACCAAACTGGATGCTCACAGGGAGGAAATGGAGCAGATGAGGGTGGCATCTGGGCAGGAGATGCAAGTGATGGGAGAGGAGATCAGAAGAGGAGTGAGTGAGGAGGTCGGAGGCTGTGCGCGAGGAGGTGAGGCACTGTAAGGAGCGCATGGAGAAAGAGGTGAGAAAGGGGACTGTAAAATTGCAAGGTGGTATAGAGGAGTTGACGCTGGGAGTAGAACAACTGACAGTGGGACAAAAGGAGTTGGGGGACCAGGTAAAGAAGAACACAGCGGTAATAGAGGGTTTAAAATCGACACAGAAGGAGATGAAAAAGGACGTAGGGGTAATTAAAAAAGAGTGTCAGACGGTACATGAGGACCTGACGAGGAAAATGGACAAGGTGGTAGAGGTAATGGAGGTTAAAGAGCGGGAGGTGCGGGAGCACATAGAAAAAAATAAAGTGGAGTTAGAGGAAGAACTTAAAGGGGCGCACGAAGAGATGAAGGAGATGAAGCAAAAATTAGAAGAAGTGGAAGAAGGGGTGAGCGAAATTAAAAAGCGACGGAGAGAGGATAAGAAAGAGATAAAAGAGGAGGTAAAAGAATTGGTCCAGAGTCTGTGTTCGGATCGTGATGATGTGCTCATTAACCGGATGAGGGATTCGCAGGTGATGGAGGAGAAGCGAAGAGAAAGAGGACCCGGTGTAAGTGGTGACCAATATGGTCGTGCGTATGATGCGCCAGGTGATTTAATAAGCTTGGGGGTCGAGATAGACCCGGATGTTCGTGAAAGGCCAAGAGTGAGGTGTATGGCTGGTCCGGAGGGTATGGAACGAGAGGTGCGAGGTGTGGGTGAGCAAGGTTGTGGTGGTGGTGGTATGGAATGGGTAGCGGGTTGCGGAGGTGTGACCCATGCATCGACACCAACAGGGGTAGTTGTTGGAGGGACCGGGGAGGCACGAGAGCCCCTTGGGGGTAGTGTACTGTGGGGGCCCGGCCGGTTCGGCCCCGCGCTGACCCCGCAAGGGGCGACGCACGGGGTCCGGCAGGCGGGCAACGACTCACATACGAGGTGGTCCCACAAGGTCCCACTCGCGCCGTATGACGGCAAGAGTGATCTACGCGCGTACCTGGCGCAGTTCGACTGTGTGTGTAAGGGCAACGGTTGGGGTGAGGACGAAGGTGGAGTACACCTGGTGGCCGCATTGCGCGGCGCGGCGGCGGAGGTGCTGACGGCATTACCAGCGGGTGCTCTCACCCTGCCAGCCCTCCGCGACGCCCTAATTAATCGATTCGGCATAGAACAGCAGAGCGAGCTTGTTAAAGCTCAGCTCGCGCTGCGAAAACGCAAGCCCCAGGAAGCCATCGGGGAACTTGCCCACGACATTCGCCGCGCAGTGGGGATCGCACATGCTAGCATGGCAGCGGATTCCCGGGAAAGCCTGGCGCTGGACCATTTTATCCAGGCCCTCCCGGATATTGAGCTCCGGCAACAGCTCGCCATGTGGCGCCCGCAGACTCTGAGCCAGGCGGCTGACGCTGCGGCCCGTTGGGAAGCAGCGAGGCCCCTGGCCCGAGGGGGCGAGCGTCTCGCAATGGCGGTCCGCCAGGTGGGACCCCCGATGGAGGGCGGACCCCTTAGGGGACCCGCCCCCGACGTGGGTCCTGACCTGGCGGGCATGGTCCGGAGGCTGGTGGACCAGCGCCTGGCGGGACCTGGACCATGGCAGGCGGCCACGGAGGTGGCCCGCGGTGGACCACGAGCGGGTAATCCAATTCGGACCTACAGGGGGGGGAATTTGGAATTCCGGAGGCAAGCACCTTATCAGGTGAGGTGCTATACCTGCAACCGCCTGGGTCACCTGGCGCGGCACTGTCGAAACGCGCGCCGGGATGATCCCCGGCAGTTGAGGTCCTCAACTCCGCCCAGGGGGGAGCGGGTTAGCCGACCCCAGACACCCCCCCGCCAGACCCCGGGAAACTAGAAGGTGTCGGGCACGTAGGGCGGTGTTCGGCAGCAGAGGATGGAGGAGAGCCCTCATTGACGCGACAGGTCATTTATTGTGGCCAAATTGGAACCGGTAGCCTGACAATTAGATGCAAAATTGCCGGCGTGGGGGTAGACGCCGTAGTGGACACAGGAGCTAGCGCCACGATCATCAGCCCTGTGGTCCTTGATTCGAGCGCAGGTGGCTGGGATAAGATCCAGCGCCTGCAAAATTATGGTTTGCAGCTCGCTACCGGGGTAACGGCCCCGATCATAGGGCGTGGTTCTGTGACCCTCAAGTTAGGGTCGGTAAGGAGGGAGATAGATGTTTGGGTGGCGGAGGTGTGCGACCCATGTTTAATAGGGTTGGATTTGTTGACTGCCAGCGGTTGTAAAATCGACTTGTGCCGGGGGATCCTGCAGGTGGGAGTAGAAGAGCTGCCGTTAGGGGGAGTGAGCACGGCCGAGAGAGCGGAGCTGGAGGCTTCCGAGGCCGTGACCATCCCCCCCAGGGCCGAGGCGATAGTGCCGGCCCGGTGGGCAGCTCGCCCAACATGGCAGGAGTCCTGCGGCCTGGTCGAACCGGTGGCAGCGCAGTCCATACCGGGTTTAATCGTGGGCCGCACCCTTGTAAAAACGGACGGACCGGTAGTGGCCGTCCGAGTAGTAAATGTGAGTACAGAACCACGCACTATAGTAAGGGGCACGAGGGTAGCTGGCTGCACCCCAGTGGAGGAAGTCGCGACAGTGAGGGGCGAGAACGTCCAGCCGAGCCGACCCCGGGGGGAGCCTTCAATAACAAGTAGGAATTGGCCCGATCCCATTTGCGAGATGGTAAATCGTAGTAGCGTAGAGTTGGGAGGTACCCAGAGGGAGGCCTTACACAAACTGGTTGGGTCCCATTTGGACCTCTTCTCCCTGTCCACCGAGGATATTGGACGTACGGGCCTGGTGAAACATCAGATCCACACCGGTGAGGCCCGGCCTATTCGTCAGGCCGCCCGACGGCTCCCTTGGAGCAAGAGGGCGGAAGCTGACGAGCAGGTTGCAAAAATGCTCGACGCAGGTGTGATCGAGCCCTCGGGAAGTCCTTGGATGTCACCTGTTGTGCTGGTCAAAAAGAAGGATGGGACCACGCGGTTCTGCGTGGACTATCGCCAGCTAAACAACGTGACACTCAAGGACTCATATCCCCTGCCAAGGATTGATGACACCCTCGATGCCGTTGCGGGCTCAAATTGGTTCACAACTTTGGACCTCAAGAGTGGGTATTGGCAGGTGGAGATGGATAGGGCAGGGAAGGAGAAAACGGCATTTTCCACAGGTAAGGGACTGTATCAGTTTACTGTGATGCCGTTTGGTTTGTGTAACGCCCCCGCCACCTTTGAGAGATTGATGGAGCATGTACTAGGCGGCATGCCATGGCAGTCATGCCTGGTGTACCTGGATGACGTCCTGGTACATGCCCAAACGTTCCCCCAGGCACTAGCTAATTTGGACCAGGTGTTCGGGTGCCTCAGACAGGCAGGGTTGAAGCTGAACCCGAGTAAGTGCACTTTGTTTGCAAGAGAGGTGGCCTATCTAGGTCACGTGATTGGCCGCGAGGGGGTAAAAACAGACCCAGACAAAATTAAAGCGGTAGAGGAGTGGCCCGCACCACGTACCATCAAAGAGGTGCGGGGATTTTTGGGACTCTGCTCCTACTACCGGCGCTTTGTGGCGAAATTTGCGGAGTTGGCCCGTCCCCTCCACCGGCTTACGGAGAAGGGGACGCGATTTAATTGGACACGGGAGTGCCACGAGGCCTTCCAAAAATTGAAGGGGTGTCTAACATCCGCACCCCTTCTAGCTTACCCCACTAGTGACGGGACATTTACCCTGGACACGGATGCGAGCCAGGAAGGATTGGGCGCAGTTTTGTCTCAGACACAGGAGGGCGTGGAGAGAGTGATTGGTTATTATAGTCGGGCCTTAAGTAGGCCCGAGAGAAATTATTGCGTCACTCGCAAAGAGTTATTGGCTATGCTGGCTGCCATGAACCATTTCCACCCGTACTTGTACGGGCGGAAATTTTTGGTTAGAACTGACCATTCCTCCTTGCAATGGCTCCTTCGGTTCAAGGAACCGGAGGGCCAAATTGCAAGGTGGTTGGAAAAGTTGCAGCAGTACGATTTTGATGTGGCCCATAGGGCCGGGAAGGCCCATGGTAATGCGGACGCACTCTCTCGGCGTCCTTGTCTGGGGGAAAACTGTAAATTTTGTGCGAGACACGAGGAGAGGGAGCAATTGGGCGATTCCGCCCCGATTCTCGTCGTCCGGGCAACCCGGGTGAGAGGGCCAATTTTGCCACTAACCGCGGACGAGGAATTTGGAGAGTTGGCTTGGAGCACGGCCCAGCAGGAGGATCCTGTTCTGGGGCCGGTGTTCCAATGGGTCAAATTGGGGCAAAGACCAAAGGGGGAAGAGGTCACCCCCCTCGGGGCGCAGACAAAGGCATATTGGGCTCAGTGGCAGACCCTGGAATTGAAAGGCAACATCTTGTATCGCAAGTGGGTGGAGGTTCCCTCTGATCGAACTTCCTGGCTGGTGATAGTCCCTGACAAATTCAAGAACGTCATATTGCAACAGGTGCATGGTACCCGCTCCGGCGGCCATTTGGGCAGGACAAAGACAATATCTCGGGTCCGCCGGAGGTTCTATTGGGTGAATATGGGGCGCGACATACAGGACTGGTGTCGGAGATGCGACGCCTGTTCTGCCAAAAAGGGACCAGCACGGAGGATGAGGGCCCCCCTTCAATTACATCAGGTGGGGGCCCCCCTTGAGCGGGTGGCTATGGATATTCTAGGACCGCTGCCCCGCACCCGCCAAGGTAATAAGTATATCCTCGTTGTGATGGACTACTTCACCAAGTGGCCGGAGGCCTACGCCCTCCCCAACCAAGAAGCAGGGGTGGTAGCGCAGGCCTTCGTGGAAGGATTTGTGTGCCGGCATGGGATTCCACAGGAGTTGCACACCGACCAGGGACGAAATTTTGAGAGCAAATTACTAAAAGATGTGTGCAGTCTCCTGTCAATTCGAAAAACCAGGACAACGCCTTTAAGACCTCAATCTGACGGGATGGTGGAAAGATTCAACCGAACTTTAATCCAACAACTGGCACTGTTCACCACCACCCGTCAGGATGACTGGGACGAACATCTCCCTTATTTGCTTATGGCCTACCGGACCAGCCAGCACGGGGCCACCGCATGCAGTCCAGCGTTGCTTATGTATGGGCGGGAGTTACGGGCTCCCGCCGACTTGCTATGCGGTCCCGTGCCAGACACAGTGGTTAACCCGCCGAGGGAGGGGTACGCACGTCACCTAGAGGAAGGCATGGAGCTAGTCCATGCCTTCGCCCGCCGCCAACTCCATCTGGCGGGGGAAAAGATGAAGCGCAGGTACGACGACCGGAGCCAGGGGAGTCAATACGCTCCGGGGACGAAGATTTGGTTCTTTAATCCCCGGAGGCGGAAGGGAAGGTGCCCAAAACTCACCTCCCCCTGGCAAGGCCCAGGAGTCGTCCTGTCGCAAATCTGTGACGTGGTCTTTAAGATCAAAATGGGGCCACGAGCCCTCCCTCGGATCGTCCACGCCGACCGGATAAGACCTTACACCGGCGAGCAGGCGCCCCCGTGGATTGCCTCGGCTTTAGATGCCGAGGCGGGACCCAGTACCTCTGAATAAGGGGGGCTTATTAGTGCCAGAGGACTGGGGGATTGAGGAGCGATAGGCCCGGTGGGAGAGGGTGGCATCCCTGCCACCTTTCCCATGGGGGGGGCAAAGGAGCAATAGCTTATGGGGTGTATGGCAGTGAAAACTAGCCCGGGTGGGTTAGGATATGGTGTGTAGGGATCTAGCGAAGATGACCTTAGGTGACGTTAAGTTTAGTTAGTGACTGATACCTGTAGTGGGGACGCAGGTAGATTAGTATGGATGATAATGACGTGGGAGCGCAATAGTTTAAAGGGATGACTGGGAAGCGCAAGTTTCAGAAGGGAGTAGTTAGCTGAGATGATGCCGTGTGTGTGAGGATTGAACAGGTGTGATTGCACAGGTGTGCAACTGGACAGGTGTGTGGAGCAGTGTATGAGTAGTGAGTGTGTGGATCAGCGCGAATGCGCTTGGGGAGAGAAGGGTGCAGGTGGCACCAGGTGTGAGAGCACAGGTGTGCAGGTACAGGTGTGTGGAGAGAGTTGGAGTGAGTGGTACGGAGTGGTGTGCATGGTGCGAAGGTGTGGATGGGGGAAGAGTGGACCCCTTTCACGAGCACCCGGGGCGGGTAGTGTAAGTGTTAGGTAGAGGGTGCAGGTAAATTGTGGTTGGATATTGGCATCGGTGGTGCGGTTGCAGAATGGTGTTGTGAATGGGTGCATTAGTGTTGTGGAAATGGCTGGGCGTGTAGCCTGTTAGTGTGTGTAGTTGGTTGGGCACTCCACCACTGTGAGGATGTCGGCCAGGTGAGGCCGCAGGTGGGCTCTGGGAGCCGGTAGAGTTGTGGATGGGGCCCGAGGATCCGGAGGATGGACCCGGGTAGCCCAGTGCCAGAGAGGGCACCGAGTGGGGAGAGAGCCAGAGGGCCTTCCCCTGGTAGTTAGGTTAGGGTAAGGAGCAGGTAAGCTCGGAGGCAACTGCAGTGGTGGAGGTGTGCAGGTGGGTAGACCCACTGGGAGAGGTACACGTCGCAGCCCAGAAATTGTACGAGGGCACCGGGAGATGAATCGGGGGAGTGAGACCCCAAATTGAAGAGCACCACAGTTTGGCCAATGGGAATTGGTTTTTAGAACCCATAGTGTAAGAGGGCCAATGGTTTGGCCGGAGAAAGCCCCCGGGTAGTGTAAAGTTGTTAAAGTCATTTAGGAGATAGTTAGGATTGATGAACCTGTCGCACCATACGCAGCCACTTGCCTGTGGTGATGATGATGACTCCACACCTGTGTTTTCTTTGTTTGTTGCAGGAAATGAGATTGCTGTGAGGATTTGTGAGACGCATCACGACGTGGATGAGACATTGGGGTGATTCCATCTCTCCCTCCCTAGGAGGGACTGATGATGAATTGGTAATGGCAAATTTTGATGTTGAGTTGAAAATGGCAAATTTTGATGAGAGTTGAAAATGGCAAATTTGATTGGTTAGGAGGGAGAGAAGACAAATTTGGTTTATGGGAGGAACGGGGAAGACAGTAGGGATGTTTGTTGATTTGTAAAATAGATGTTTATGGGTAGTGTTGAGTTTTGTGGATACAGTAAGGGGTAAGGGAGGGGCCATGTAGGTTACCTGGTGGGGGGGGCGTACGATAGGAACGTACCTGTCTCACCTGGTTCCCATGTGCCCCCAGTGTGCATCACCTTACATTGCGTGCACTTTTGCGCCCTTACCACCTTACTCACTTGTTTCTTCTGTTGTCTCCCACCTCCGAGGATCTGGCTTTGGGGTAGAGAGAGAGGAGAGAGAGGTGCTGGCGACGCAGTTGTGGGCCTGCACTTTCGCTGTTCGCTGCCTGGATCGGTACACCATATGGACCGCAATGTTTGTGGCCACCCACAATGGACCGCAGTTCGTTTGCGGCCAAGCACCACCCGGGGATGGACCTATGGATCAACGTGGCACCTATGCCATACAGGTGAACCACTAATAGTTAATACCACCAAGTGCACCACAAGAAGAGCAAGAGACACCTGCAGGGTTAGGGGTTGTTGAAGTTATTTTTATTTCATTGAACAATGGTGACTGCACCGATTGGTGGTGGGGTGGTGCTGTTGATGCTCGGAAAGGGTGCTCTGCACGTTATTAAAGGCCGTCGGCCACAGAGCACTCGTGGGTTGGTGTATCGATGTTGGCAAGCGCGCTCTCTCTATGCATAACATCTGCATGTGTTCCTCCAAAGACAGGTCCTGGATCGTAGTGTAAATATCAGCGTAGTCTTGTAAATAATGCTCCCTACCGGCTGTATGTTTAGTTTGAGGATTCTTTCCGGATTCGGTTATCCTGTGGGTGTGTTTCTGAGAGGAGAAGGGTGCAACGTCGCAGGGGGACATATTTACTCATTTGTGAATATCTATAAAACTGTCGCACTCAGGGTAGAGTTAATAGTAGAGGGAACTACATTGCGTGCCACACTAAAGTAGGTAAAGATTTATCGGGTCGGGACGCCCCGAGGGTAGAGAAGGGTGCAATGTTGCGAATATGGAATTTGGCTTCCATATCCGCTTGTAAATATTCCCCTATCTTCTCCGATACTCCCCAACTCTCCCCTTACCCCATTCCCTAGTCCCATTGTCTGTAAACAACACCCATTAGAGCCGATCTTCCCCTTCATTCCCCCATTAAATGTCGTGCCCAGGTCCCCCGCACCACACGTAGACAATTATAGGACATCTTGCTAGTTATTCTTAATCTATGTCAGTTAAGGACTTGTTTCCATTAATTATGACTCTTCGTTGCACCAGAATGTGATGATATGGCACCAGTAGGAGTTTAGGACCTTCCCATACCTCCCCGCATCTCTTCCCATCATCTCAAGCTCCAACAACAACCACAACAACAGCGGCTTTGCGTCCTCACTCCGGCTCGGTTGGCCGCCATTGAACATGTGCTCGACGGGGTTACCCAGAAGGGGGCTCCCTGTCGGCCCCTCGTCAAGGGCGGAGCCGGTAACCCCCGCACCCAATGAGAAGCCATGGGCCGATGCCATATGGGGCGGAGCTAACGAGCGAGGGCGTGACTCCCCGCCGGATATACGCGGCCCCGCGCCGGATGTGACGTCAGATGCGCCCCGAACCTTGGAAGGAAAAGACGCCACCCTCCCGAGCGCTGAGCGACCTCCCCAGCTTGAGACCAAAGTCGCGACCCACAAGCGCTGTGATACCTTCACGCATCTCTGGACACCACCGTACGTGATCCTGCCCTGAGCACAGGTGCACCTGGAGCGATCGCTACCCGCTTTCCTGGCCATCAAACCCCGTGTGAGTGAGCCTTGTCCCGCGTTTACCTGTCGTCTGTCCGGGGATAATATAAGTGTGTTTAAGTGCCCACCTTCCTATGTTTCCCTCTTGTCCCTGTAATCTAAACCTTCCGCAATTGTAATAACAACCTTTGAGAACCGTATCCCTGGTGTCGTATTGTGTGATTGTAATCCAGCCGGGTGTCTTCTTTTTCTTATTGAGCCAGCATAGCGCGATTAGTCAACCCCGGGTGCAATCGGGGCAACTTGTACGGATACGGCGGCCATCCCGCTCGGCCCACCATACCATCAAAGTCGTATCTGTAACAATATATATATATATATATATATATATATATATATATATATACATATATATATGTATATATATATATGTATATATGTATATATATGTATATATATATATGTATATATATATTTGTATATATGTATATGTATATATGTATGTATATATGTATATATATATGTATATATATATATGTATATATATATATGTATATATATATATATATATGTGAAGAATCAGCTCTTCGTTTGCAAAAGAAGTCCACAAATAGCCTGAAAAATGGCGCAGCTTTATTAATAACCAACTTATACAGATCCGGAGGAGGCCAAGACATCTATAGCAAGAGCCAGTCTCATGCCACGTCAAGCCTTCCTGAAAACACATTGATTCCCAGTCCATTTATATAGGGACACGTTTTATCAGGAAATCTCCGAGGGAACAAACAACACTGGGAGAGGTTCCTCCCACCGTTTATCATTCGGGGGAGTCAGCCCTTCCTTATCATTTGGACCAATAGTTTCTCTGGGCTCCGAGAAAACAGAAATATAACTCACAAAGAGGAGAGTGTATGCTTAGCCAAACAAACCCATATATTTTATGGGTTTGTGTACATGAGTAATCCAAAGCATGTTTATACAGAGTCATGCGTTGCTGAGATTAAAACAAAATATATATGGTTAACGATCATGTCATTCTACTAGCATTACGCAAAAACAAGCATGTGGGCGTGGTTTTACGACCAGCCTCGAAAAAGCACACGTATACAATTTGTTCAGCATGACCTCATTTTAAGCCTTTCCTCATCCAAAACTAAAACGAAGCAAAAACCCTTTATTTACTTTATGAAATAGCATTTTTAGACATCATATAAATCATAACACATTAGCACCCAACGTCTATAACTGAACTTTAGGCAATAACAAATCTACTACTTGACATTCCTTCCTCTTGTCTCGTCGAGACAAAGTATCTTAAGAGACAACGTGCCACATCGGGCTTTATTGAAAAATAATTGTGTAATGCGGGTATTGAAAAAATAATTGTGTAATGCGGGTATCTCCCAAGGGCATATCGTGCGCCCAAAGCGCCTCGCCCGTGCATTTGGCGAACGTGTCGTGTGGTGCGTGCTCGGAGCCTGAGGGCTCAGAACATGAAAGTTCATTAACGTTTCGGATCCACAACGAAGACGTCTGGTCCAGATGAGGTTCTGCTCCGCCAGAGGGTGCATCACTTCCCCTGCGGAACTGGCTCCCCCCACCCTTTGCAGACGCAGTCCTTGCAGATCTTCGAAGTTAATCAACGGTCATGCCCATGAGGTCCCTCACGTGTTGCTGTTCTGGGGAATACAAAATGTCGTCAGTATCTTGTGTCTCAATTTCCTGGTCAGGGTACAGAGCGTAAAAATCCGAATCCGAATCACTTGAAGCAAAGAGATCCGCAACATGTGGATCAAAGAGATCCGAAACATTTGGATCAAAGAGATCCGAAACATTTGAAGAAAAGAGAGGGACTTCCTTTATGTCAAAGTCTCCCATGGGCGCCTGGTCGGCTTGCGGGTCTAGGATATCCACGTCGGGTCCCTCGACCGCCAGACCCAGTGTCGCAATCAGATCCATAGTTGGGTCGGAAGGGGGCGTGTAGCTGTCCGCTTGTAATACATAAGCAGCGTTAGCCAGTACACGCAAGGGGTTTATAGCACAAGTATCACAGTCATCACATACACCGTTACAGGCAGCAGCCAGTTCCCACATGGGATCCACACAAGTATCACAGTTGCCACAAAATTCAATGCAATTTTCTGGAGCGCCGGTCGCAACTGCCTTGTTGAAGGACCCGTTCAGGTCGACGGCCTCTGTGGTCAGAGCCATAGTTGTTGTCGGCGGCTTTTTCACTTTCCATCCTGTAAAATACTTTCTCATACAGAGGAGGACTAGAGATTTCATTAGTGCCCCCCAAATTACTACCCCGATTATCACAGCCAGTGCGGTCAATAACCACTTCACTATGGTGCCCGTCCATCCCTGGAACCAGTCAGTGAGCCAGCTAAATGTATAAGAATTTTCGCGCGCGATCCGATCGATCCAATAGTATGTCATGAGCCGTAGCGGTGTCGTTTGCCACCTTTTCTAGGGCCAAAGCCAATTTATCTATCCGGAAACTATCCATGACTGTGCCCGCTCCTGGGAAGAAGAAACCAAACACCTTTTCCCATAGACTCCCGTGTAGTTTAGTGGTTCCATCTTCGTTCATGACTGACCTCTTATAACGCCTGTCCAAGGACTTTGGGTCTAGCTCATCCAGTATCTCAACGTCAGGAAGGACTGAACCCAGATAACATGTGCCCCCCCCGATTATTTGGTAAATAGGGGTAAGCCTTGTTGCCGCATATAAACATTGTCCCATGGGGTGGGACCAGGTGGGTGGATAAGCACTGGAGTCCCTTTCCCACCCCATTAATCCTACTAACCCCCCTAGAGAATGTTATAGCCGTTATGTTGTGGTTGTGTTTATCTTGCAGTACTATTCGTAATGTAATCCCCGAGCTCCCTTGTCCCAGCTTCCCGGGGAGAGTGTAGGCGCATTCTGATTCTCCCATACACAAGTGGCCGGAACCCTGGAGGCAGACCGTCCCTTTCTGTGGTTTGACCCAGACGGGGGCAGGCCTCTCGGCCACATGGGCAATCATTGACGGGCGATAATTAAATTGTCGATTGCAACTCTTGCCGTTGTCAACCCCTTCTCTTTCCAGCGTGGTGACTAAACATGGGGAATCGATAGGTTGTGAGCAGAGGTCATTGAGGGACAGAGGTAGCACTATCATGTGTATTCCTGTGGTGCCTGCTTGGGGAAAGCGCATGCACGACCAGCGGTGTGTCCTATTTTGAATTGTTGCCACCTCCCTGGCCACTTTCCAATATGTGTTTTCCCCCCTCTTTGGGGCCTTATTCTGGGGGTGTGGCGTGAGTATGTATTCGTTGCATCGTATGTAGTTCTTTTCGCCACCGGCCGCGCCAGGGGTCCAGACGCTGCACCGGACCTGCATAGTCATGCCTTTCTCTAGGCGCGTGCGTGTTTGTAGCTTAAAATCAGGGGTTCCCCATTTGTATCCTGGTTGGGCCAAGGTCTCAATGCTAGCTCGCCCGTCTTCCCGGAACTCTCGTTGCTTTTGTAGTACCATGCCAACGCGTCCAGGCCCTGCCGACAGTGCTAGCCATTTTACGCTTACCCAATTTGTGTGCAGGGCTTTCTGTTCGAAACATGGTAGTGATACTCTTTGTCCCCATGTTACGGTGAGGTGTCGGGTTTCGTTTTCGCATCTATTGGAATCGGAGTTTCCCCTAGCTGCTGTCGCTATCAATAGTATTGTACCTATGATTAGGCCCATCCTTACTGTGTTCTGGGGGTGTGGTGTCTGGTGCTTGTATGGCCAACTTACAGTGCGTGGCGTGGATCCACGAAGTCTTGCCCTTGCAAAAGACTGCCGTTGGTGTAGTCAGCAACACCTGGACTGGTCCCTTCCACCTTGGTTCCAAGGCGTTCTTGCAGGTGAAGTGCTCCACGAACACCTGGTCTTTTTTCCTCTGGTGGAACACCTGGTCCACAAGTCTCCTGGGAGCGCCTGGTCTACAGGTCTCCAATTTCCTAATCCACTTTTTTTCCAAGTGGATCCAATTTTATCCAATATTCAATTTTTAAATTCAATCCCATTTAATCCAGTCCAATTCAAATTAAATTCAATCCTTCTCTCAGCATCCCATTACCTGTTTCCAACATCAATAAAAATAAAATTATAAAATTAATAAAAAAATCAATCATCTCAACTCTCAAATCGAATCAAAAAATAAAAATAAACGAAAATTACTTCAGCGAGAGTTTCAACTAGAATTACCACAAACCAACCACCTTTAACCTCCATTAACACAAACACAAACCACCATTAACCTCGATTAATACAAACAAACCACCATTAACCTCCATGAACCTCCCCCTATTATTTATTTATTTTCACGAATAAACAAATAATAGAAATAACCTGGTCTACTTCCAATTTCAATTCTGGTCAGTTCTGGTGTCTGGTCACACACAATGTTTTCCTCACCCACTGTGATTCGCTCACAATAGATTCTCACTGTTATGTCTGAAATTAAGCTACCCTACTGGGTATTCGTGAAGGGGGTCCATCTTTCCCAACCCCTTCCTTCACACCAGCCACTTCACGTTGTCCACCATACTCACTGAATTGTCATCAATTCTGAAATTCGTCTCATGAAAACACATCCCAGAGTCTAGTGTAACAGCCCGACAAACACATAGACACGCTGAAGACCCCAGGGTACCCATCAAACTAGCTTGTCCGCAGATCCACAACACAGCGAAACATGTAAGTTTAATAAAATATTTTCACTTACTCATAACTAATACTCACTTAAAATAATGTAATATCCCAATCTTCACCCTTTATGCAAATCGAAGCACCCCGGACAACCCACAACCAATATCAACCACTGTAGCCGCCTTCCCCTCCAGGCAGCCACACACAGCCACATACATCTCCATGCACGTCACACAAGACAACAGCCAACGAGTGTGTCCACCACACAGAAACCTTTGGCAATGCAACAACCGAACTCCCAGACAACCAACAACAAAACCCAATCCATCTCCATGGCTCATCAAGCAGTTCCAACTTAATCCAGCTTCACATACCGATTTCCCCAAAAACTCGTGAAACTTCACCCCCATTCTGGAAAAACCCTGGACTAAACCCTGACACCCTAAATAACTTCAGACCCATCTCCAATCTACCCTTTCTGTCAAAAGTTTTGGAACGTGCTGTGGCCACTCAACTCAAACATCACCACTTTGCCAATAACCTGTATGAAACATCCCAATCCGGATTCTGCTCCAGCCACAGTACTGAAACTGCTCTCCTCAAAATCACCAGCGACCTTTTCTCTCCTCTGATGCCGGCAACCTCAACATTTTCATCCTCCTCACCTCAACGCCTCCTTTGACATCATCAATCACACCATCCTCCTCACCCTGTTTAGACCAGCTTGTGCCTATTAAACCCAAATCAGTTCACTCCCAAGCTTCACATGGACCACCTACTACTCTCAAATTATCCACTCTGGCTCCGGAATCCCAAAAGCACTCTTCTCTACAATAAACAAACTAAATAAACAAATAAATAAACAAACTTTACAACGTGAACAAACTCCTCAGCGCCCTGGATACCGCCACCTGTCATTCAGAGTAGACAACAGCATCTCCTTTCTGGCTTTCAGCATCTCCTTTCTCCTTTCTGGCATCCAAATAAAATTCTGGCTTCAAATCAACTTCCTCGAACTTAACTATGATAAATCTAAATTAATCTTCGTTTGCCCACAACCACTCATAACTTTGCCCCCCAAAAAACAAGTCACATTCTTTGTATATTGCCAACATTGTTCATCGTTTAAGTATCATCCAGAACTAAATTTTTTTAAACCATCAGCTTGTAGATGCATTTATTTATATCCCATTAACCCAAGAACTCTCAATTGCTTGGTTATATTTTAGTAATGTCATATATCCATATTTCTTTTCCAAAATGTTCCTGATATACACATTAATCCCATCTGTCTTTGTTTCCAGATCAACTCAAATCAGGAAATCAACACAAATCCTTATTACCTCCAATCAATTCAAAATTAAATCAACAATTCAAAACCAGATCGGATCAGCGATCAGAAATCACTTTTCCAATCAACACATTCCAAGCAACAATTCATTCAAAGACCAAGCTTAAAAACACAACTCTCATCTTACTGTGACAAATAAGCAACCAACCTACTTCACACTAAACAAATAACTTTTCATCACCCCTTTCTTCTCCACCGCCTCTTACACTTAAACAGATCATAATTACTCACTCATACACTGTTGCCCATCACCCAGTTGCCCCAGACCCAAACACAGGTTTGAAATCCCAGTAGGTTGTTCTTCAATCCCAACCATCATGTGATCCCAACATCTCTCCATTTATTTCGTTCCTCATGGGGTTGGTGTTTTATGGCCTTTACCTCTTACCCAATCACACTGCACATTATTCCCCGTCCTTGATGGATAATTTTACATCCAGATGGGCACAGCATCCCATTTTTGGCGACCCAGCCCTAAAACAAGCCCCTGGACTCCTTGCAGGCTGGACCAAAACCCCCGGACGAAGTTGCATCCCCAAACCCGTCCATATAAACTCCATTGTTGTCCTGTTCATCTCTCTGTGTTACATTTACATTTTGTGACTCACAGCTCCTGCCTCCATGGAACAATGACGCCTGAGCACTCAATTAGCCCTCCCAGTACCAAAGACTTACAATCAGACCGACAGACAGACAAATAACAGAGGCATGTCGCCAGCCCCAGCACAGGACATCCCCTTTCCGGGCAGGCATAATATAATCCACAGCATCGAAATGCCAATTTCGATCCGGAGCCTCGCAAAGCCAAAATCCATGCATGCGTGCTCCATCATGCAACCCGATCTGTACTCGGTGCGCCCGGCGCCCCCTATAATCAGTGAGTTATAATAACCACAATATCTCTGGCACCCAACTCGTGATACCACAATTTAATCCACGTTACTTGCATCTCTTCATCCTCACAAATGTCCTCCATTTAACGTGACTCAAATCCATCTCAAATCCCCTGACGCTTCCACAACAACAAAAAACTCGATATTCTCTGTCCACTAATTATGTACATGATTTTGGTTTTACCCACAATATAATGTCCCGATATTCTCCAGATTTAAGTCCTATATATCCTGTCGTTAAAGCAACACCCTGTAGACTGACTCCGCCTGTCGTTCTTCCAAGGTTAGTGAATTACCTCTGACCTTTCCCTTGCATATCTCGAACAAAGGTCAACTAAACTTTAAAAGGTCAAACTTCGAATTGGGGTAACCAGCGCTTTATTTTTCCGCAAATAATACAAGTCCGGCGTCATTCCCTGCAAGAACCACATCCAGACAGACAAATGACCCTTATTGAGGCTCTACATCGCAAAATGCTAGCTTCTACGAATCCAACAACCGTCACACTTCGTCCAAGGACCTTCCGTACGAGGCGTGCTTCACAATGCCCATCGCACATCCTTCCTCGTTCGCACAACGCTTCATCAACGCACCTCCTCGCGCCCACACCTTGGCACAAGCCACACCACATACCGACAGTTGAAACCTCAACCGTCCTCCTTCCTCGGATCAGCGTTCTGTTGAAAACGTGACATTTCTGTTCAAATTATTGAATTTCCAAATACTCTCCCTGCAGCGCCCGTGAGGCAGCTTGTCCCACATTATCTGCCTCCAGACCCATATGCGTTTTAATAACTTAACCTTATCAGCATCGTTCGCCAGCATACCCTTTGTCCGGCGCATCGATCATCCCAAATGCTTCGATGCATCTTCCAGCCGCCACTCCGCACTGTACCTTACTGTATGAACAAGACTTCCTGTTGGAACTTGACTCCGGAAATTAATTACTCTGTCTTGAAATCGTTTATTTTAGCCATCTTAAATAAATCCATCCATCTATCCATCTTATAAATCCATCTTAAATAACGTATTCGTCCTGTGACATTGCCTGGCATATATGTCGCAGCCGGCCACTATTCCGACATGGCTCATGACTCATGTCTAATTCTGACAAGAAGATGAAGGATGAAGGACATGACATGAAGAAGAAGATTCTGACAAGATACTGACATGTGAACGTCCGACATCCAGCAAAGTCGAAATGACCCACAATGCATTTGGGCACACACTTCCTCTGAGAGTGGGCGAGTTATCGCCGGCACTCTGAGCAACCTCATCGCACCCGACCCCAAAATGCACTATATGACACCAATTCCAAAGGTGAGCTGCCTCAGCGATACATCCCACACATACAATCCACAATATCTGCCATTGAATGAACTCTTCAATTCAAGTAAAACACACATATTGATTCGAATTCTGCAACCATCTCCAAGAAACCGCTTCATATCAACAGTAGATCGACAAGGGCACTCCGGGTGCTTTCCTGACCCGATTTATATCAATTCGCTTCCCAAACAACTCCCAAACAGATGAAAATCCGGACTCAGTTCAGGACCTCGCCTGTTCTCTCGGATAGACGTTAAAATGGACATTCCCGGCCTGAATTTCCCCCAAGTCGAGCAGATCGCTTACAAAGTTTCACACCGAAACCCTCTGCTTTGCACATGACACACAGACAAACACATTGGCCAGACACACACGTCAATTAACATCCCAATATACATTCATTCCTCATTCATGTTACGTCTCTCATTCAAGGAAAAGGATTTTTTGGGACGGGTTTGGACGGGGGGTGGGTTGAGGTGGAAAGGGGAGGCAGGGCGGGGGGTGTTGGGGTGTTGCCTAGAGCCCCGGGGCTGAGCTCAGGTCTTGGGGGGGGGGTTGGGGGCATGGTGGCTACCTCCCCTTTCGCGGGGTCTTGGTCCGGATTATGGACGAGCGGCATTAGCCGCTGATTTGCTTGCTTAACTACCTCCTTAATTGTTTTGTCCTGAACTTTGCTTCCTGAACTTGCTTCCTTTGGCTCTGAAGCTTCAAATTCCTACAATGCAGCTCCTGCTTCAATTTTCAATATTTCAAAACCTAACCTGTCCTTCTCACCCTGTGGCCACCTGGCCCATTTCCTGTGAGCTTATTTATTTTCTCTTGTCCACCAGATCCTGGCCTGCTTTATCTGGACCTCTTGTCTAGAACTTAGTCTAGAGCTTCCTGGCTTGACCTCGTAGTTGTCACTACCTTCTTGTCAAACCTACCTGGTACCTACGCATTTCACCCTTCCTGGCCATGTCCCTTTGGCCGTCTATCTAAGTTTAGCCACAGCCCTTCGTTCCCTGGCATGCAATGGCATACCCCATCTTGTCTCTGGGCTGTTCCTTCCTGGAAAAATCTTGGCCACCTGGTTTCAGCCTATATGGCTGTCCGACCTCATTTTCCCCTCCTGGTGCTAACTGTAACTTTAAGCTTACTGTTAAGTCCTTACTGGTTTATCCTTACTTGTTTATCCTGGCTTTAACGAAGCTACGTCATTCTGAGGCCTAAATGAGCCTTTACTTACAATTTCTGTTCGAGTGCAGACAGCGGGGAAGACAAGGAGACTGAACCCGCTCGAAGGAGGAAGGTACGAATTTGGAATAATAGCCCTCTGATATAAAACAACTCCCACCTTTAATCAAATCAACGTGCCGGCGCCGGCCTCAGGTCAGCCTTCCTCCTGTCCCTCGGGCTCCGTTTCCCGTCCTCCGCGTCTGTTGACACCCCACTCCTGGTACCATCTGTGAAGAATCAGCTCTTCGTTTGCAAAAGAAGTCCACAAATAGCCTGAAAAATGGCGCAGCTTTATTAATAACCAACTTATACAGATCCGGAGGAGGCCAAGACATCTATAGCAAGAGCCAGTCTCATGCCACGTCAAGCCTTCCTGAAAACACATTGATTCCCAGTCCATTTATATAGGGACACGTTTTATCAGGAAATCTCCGAGGGAACAAACAACACTGGGAGAGGTTCCTCCCACCGTTTATCATTCGGGGGAGTCAGCCCTTCCTTATCATTTGGACCAATAGTTTCTCTGGGCTCCGAGAAAACAGAAATATAACTCACAAAGAGGAGAGTGTATGCTTAGCCAAACAAACCCATATATTTTATGGGTTTGTGTACATGAGTAATCCAAAGCATGTTTATACAGAGTCATGCGTTGCTGAGATTAAAACAAAATATATATGGTTAACGATCATGTCATTCTACTAGCATTACGCAAAAACAAGCATGTGGGCGTGGTTTTACGACCAGCCTCGAAAAAGCACACGTATACAATTTGTTCAGCATGACCTCATTTTAAGCCTTTCCTCATCCAAAACTAAAACGAAGCAAAAACCCTTTATTTACTTTATGAAATAGCATTTTTAGACATCATATAAATCATAACACATTAGCACCCAACGTCTATAACTGAACTTTAGGCAATAACAAATCTACTACTTGACATATATATATGTAAAATCATTTCTTTTTATTTGCCCTTGTTGTTCAGAGTGTGAAACGTCTTTGAAAAGACCCACATCCAACAAATTATTGTGGAATGGACAAAGGCTCAGGTCCTATTGTTCTTCCGTGGAATGGTCTTCAGCTGGGACAATGGTTGACACGTCCACTAAACATTAATATGCCCCATTGAGGAAGCATGGAAGGAGATGATGGAAGATAGGGAAAGGGAATCGGTGATGGGAAATTTGTGTTGGGGTTTGGGGGAGGTGGATCGGGCTGGAGCTTGTGACTGCAAAAGGCCATGAGAACAGTCATGTATGGAGGCACTTTGGCCATTGCTTCATAGGCGTCTTATTGTTACCAATCCGTGCAGTGGTATCGTTTATCAAGTCTTGAGCTGCAATGTAATATTATCAAGGTTAACTGCAAATATAAACAAGCGTTACGCCTCGGTCCCCCGTCGGTGAAGTGATGCGAGTTGACAAAGTGGAAGAGGCAAGGCGGCCATCTTGGATTTTGACATGGCAACCCAATTTTCAATAGCGTTCTTCCCTTATGCCTAGATACACCCACACACCAGATTAGAAGTTGGTAGTTCGCTTATTTTTCAAGATATTCCGCTCACAATGTTCAGACATACATGGCGACAGACATACATGGCGGCAGCCATCTTGGATTTTGACGTGGGTTGCACCCACACACCAAATTAAAATTCGGTCCTTCGCTTACACACGCACGCACGCCCGCACGTCCGCATGCACACACGTCCGCGCACGGACACACGGACGGAGGGGAAAGCCATAGTCCCCCTTTCGCTCCGTGGTGCGACGGGGGACAATTCAAACGATTAAATTGATATATGTGGGAAAATTACATGCCCAGACCAGGAATTGAACCGAGGTCCTCTGGAAAACTGTACCAATGCTCTGCCATCTGAGCTATCTGGGCGACCCTGACCGAGCATGCAATTTTCCCACACATATGATTGCCACTCTCTTTCCATCAATGCTTCCGGGGCACTCACTGCCAACCATAGGAGCACCAACGGCCTGAACACAAGAGGGTCTTCCTCCATTGGGGGGACAAATCCATGTCCTCTATTACAATTGTCCCTGTCGCACTGCGGAGCGAAAGGGGGACCATGGTTTTTCCCCTCCGTGCGTGCGGTCGTCCGTCCGTGCATGCGTGCGTGCGAAAGCGAAGCACCGAATTCTAATTTGGTGTGTGGGTGCAACCCACATCAAAATTCAAGATGGCCGTCGCCATGTATGTCTGACGCCATGTATGTCTGAACCTTGTGAGCGGAATATCTTGAAAAACAAGTGTTACGCCGAGGTCCCCCGTCGGTGAAGTGATGTGAGTTGACAAAGTGGAAGACGCAAGGCGGCCATCTTGGATTTTGACGTGGCGACCCAATTTTCAATAGCGTTCTTCCTTATGCCTAGATACACCCACACACCAGATTAGAAGTTGGTACTTCGTTTATTTTACAAGATATTCTGCTCACAAGGTTCAGGCATACATGGCGGCGGCCATCGTGGATGTTGACGGGGCGACCCAATTTTCAATAGCGTTCTTCCTTATGCATAGATACACACACCCACACACCAGATTAGAAGTTAGTAGTTCGTTTATTTTTCAAGATATTTCGCTCACAAGGTTCAGGTATATATATGGTGGAGGCCATCTTGGATTTTGACGTGGCGACCCAATTTTCAATATAGTCCGGCAGCTAAGCTAAATATAGCATAACAATTGTGCATTTTGTGAGGAAAGCACCAAATTTGGCACACGAGTAGATAGTAGACTATCATATTATGAAAAGATCTGGATGTTGAGCCATCTCAGATTCAGAGATTTGACTTTTGCAAGATTTGCAGATTTTGCACATTTGCAAGCTGAGATTGCAACGCCAGGGACGGCCGACTCCTTCCTGCGAGCTGCCCACGTCACCCGCACAAGAAGAGCTCATCAAATCACTGCAGTGGCACTGCACATCCTGCAACGCCGTGCGTATGAACGCCACTGTATGACATATGCTGATGATGCAGAAGACCTGCCTGAGTTTGAAGACCTGTGTCACCAGAGAGGGGAAGGCATTCCCAACTTTCAGTACTGGGCAACTGTGCTTGAACTAGAGATGTTGGTACTGGTCTACGTGCGTTCTCTGCGGCAGGCTTCATTCACGATGTAGCTTGATGCCCTGACGGAACTGGTCCCATGGTTCCATGCCTTAGACCACACACACACTATGCCAGGTGGGTCCCTGTTCACATGAGGGACATGGTTGCACTCCCAATGAAGCACCCAGATGTAGCCAGAGAATTCAGGGCTGGCAACTTCACTGTACAGAAGACGAAGAAGGTGTTCTCTTTGATCCCAATCGACCAGGCGCATGAACAGAATAACACCTGCATCAAAGGAGATGGTGGAGCAGTCGGCCTCACTGACAACCCATGTGCCCTGCGGCGTTGGATGATTGCCGGGCCAGAGGTTGCCAGGGCCATAGAAGAGTTCCAAGATGGCCATCAACACTGGGGGAGGCGAGAGGACACACGTCATCATGACCAGACACCAAAGTGTGCAGACCTCTTTCCCCAAGGATGTCCGCACCCTTGTCAGCGTCATGGAAGAGCTTGGCAACCCCTTTGAGGAAGAGAGCATGGATCTGGCTGTCCTTGACACAAAGGAAATTGCAGGTCCTGCTGCAGTTGAGACTGTCAGGAATGTGAAGAAGATTGGCCAAGAGCAGTTCCAGGCTTTCACCAGAGAATGCCTGGTGGAAAGGACCAAGCCAATTGATGATGCAATTCGTCGGAACAAGCTGAAGGTGTCATTTTGGAAAATGGCTGCCACAGCCATCAGGGGCTGAATTGAGATGGCCCAATATCCAAATCTGTTCATAATAGGAGAGTCTTCTAGTGTGCCAAATTTGGTGCTTTCCTCACAAAATGCACAATTGTTATGCTAAGTTGCCCCACTAATTGCGTTCTTCCGTATGCCTAGATACACCCACACACCAGATTAGACGTGAGTAGTTTGTTTATATTTCACGATATTTCGCTCACAAGGTTCAGACATACATGGTAGTGGCCATCTTGGATTTTGACGTGGCGACCCAATTTTCAATAGCCTTCTTCCTTATGCCGAGATACACCCACACACCAGATGAGAAGTTGGTACTTCGCTTATTTTTCAAGATATTCCGCTCACAAGGTTCAGACATACATGGCGGCGGCCATCGTGGATGTTAATGTGGTGACCCAATTTCGATAGCGTTCTTCATTATGCATAGATACACCCACACACCAGATTAGAAGTTGGTACTTCGCTATTTTTCAAGCTATTCCGCTCACAAGTTTCAGACATACATGGCGGTGGCCATCTTGGATTTTGACGTGGCGACCCAATTTTCAATCGCCTTCTTCCTTATGCGTAGATACACCCACACACCAGATTAGAAGTTCGTAGTTCGTTTATTTTTCAAGATATTTCGCTCACAAGGTTCAGGTATATATATGGTGGAGGCCATCTTGGATTTTGACTTGGCGACCCAATTTTCAATAGCCTTCTTCCTTATGCCGAGATACACGCACACACCAGATTAGAAGTTGGTACTTCGCTAATGTTTCAAGATATTCTGCTCACAAGGTTCAGACATACATGGCGGTGGCCATCTTGGATTTTGACGTGGCGACCCAATTTTCAATAGCTTTCTTCCTTATGCCTAGATACACCCACACACCAGATTAGAAGTTTTACGAAAGGTTTTACCCGACTGTTTACCTCCCCCCCCCACTGCTTACCTCCCCTCCCTCACACCATTCCCCTCCCCCTCACTGCTTATCACCCCCCTTCCTCTCACCTCCGCCGACTGCCTGCCACCCTTCCTCCCTCCTCCCCCCACTGACTACCACCCTTTCCTCCCCCCACTTACTACCACCGCTTCCCTTCATCCCCCCCCCCCCCACTGCCTAGCCACTCCTCACTCCCCCTCCCCACCCCACTGCCTAACCACTCCTCACTCCCCCTCCCCACCCACTGCCTAACCACTCCTCACTCCGTAGTGAATGAAATGAACGTAGAGCAGCAACGAAGGCTGGAAAGGGTGGAAATGCGAATGGTTCGGTGGATGTGCGGAGTATCGTTGAGAGAGAGGAAGACAAATGATGAATTGCAAAAGATGATGGGAATAGAGCCTGTGATTGATGCTGGGAAGAGGAACAGGTTGAGATGATTTGGTCATGTGTTGAGGAAGGATGAAAGTGACTGGTTGAGAAGAGTGATGGAAATGAATGTAGAAGGAAGTAGAGGACGGGGAAGACCGAGAAAGACTTGGCTAAAGATGGTGGAAGAAGAAATGCGGGCAAGGGGGTTAACAAGGGGAGATGCAGTAAATAGGGCAAAATGGAGAAGATTGTCATGGGGACCGCAAGGCTAACCCCCGCTCTAGCAGGGAAAATGGCCTTAAAATGCATGTTGTGGTGTTGTTGTATTTATTCTGTCCATAACTCTCATTATCTTGAACATCAGATCCCCTCTCAATCGCTTGCTTTCCAATATCAAAAGTCCCGTCTCCTTCAGGCACTTCTCAAAGGTTAGTCTAGCTAGTAGCTCGTCCTGTCTATAACCTTCATTAATCAATAGTCCTGGCAGATTGTCAGATCCATCCACTCATCAATCACATCACTCCATGCCGAACACTCTCTATGGCAACTCTTTCATTCCTCAGATGTTGTGACCAAAAACTCTGCTCGGTAACCTCGGTATAGCTTTAACATTTCCTTTTGATTTCTATTTTACGGTGCCAGTTCAAGTCCGAATTTCAGGAGACGTAGGTGAATATCGCTCATCTAAGCTTGGTATACAAGCAAGCTGGCCAAAAACTAAAGTACAGTGCCTTGGGCACTAGTGTCGACAATGACTCCTCGGTTGATATCATCAGGTGGTTCTATGCCTGAGCTCACAAGATGAACTGCATGCTACCATCTCCAGCATCGAGAAAGCCACCACCAACCAGTGTGACATTTGCTGTGCTTCAATCCTCTAATTCCTGTCCTGGCTCCAATGAGCTGTGAAAGATATCAGCAAACATTATGCTTACTTGCTTTGCCACCTTCCTCGCTATTCTCGGATGCATATTATCCGGTTCTAGAGCTTTGTCTTCTCTTGACATTCCAAGCTGTTTCTTCGCTTCTTCCACTCCTATGTGGAACTCTTCTGAAAACCCTTCCTCATCTGAGATAGATTATCTCAACTACTGGTACTTTCCCTGATTTTTCTTGTGTAAATGTTTGTTTTAGTTTTTTTTTAATTCATACATTATCTAAGCTTGTGGAAGAACTAGAACACAGAACATATCAGGACACGACATAACAAAGAGAACAGCAGAAGAAAGGGGAATGCCAATAGCAAGGTGGAGGGAAAAGGTAGACTGAGTAGGACAAACAAGGGGTGCAGGTAGCGATGAAGGTTAGTTGAGAGCACAAGGGGTGGACAAGATGGATACATCAGCAAATTTTGAGAGGTTTGGGGTGGTTTAATGGGTGTAGAAAAGATGATGGCTTTGGATGGGGATGGATGATTGTGAACCTGAGATTGTGGTGAATAGCTGTCTTGAAGACTGGGAGGGAAGAATGAGATTGAAGGGAGTGTGGAAGGTAGTTCCACACGCAGGAAAAAAAAGAGGAATAAATGCGTGGAGATGAGCAGTAGTTTTAGATTTAGGCAGTTTCACTAGCATGGGGTTACTGATGTATAACGTGCATCCTGAAGATACTTGGGGGAGGGATGGGGTGGGAGGCCAGAGCATGGAGAGGGAAGATGGTACAAGACCAGAAATGAGGAGGAAGAGGACAGAGGAACGACCGACTTGTCGGTGGTCTCCCTGGCTTCTTCTGCAAAAATGACAATTTAATAAGCCTGTTATCTCACTTTCATTACTAACCAATCTTCTCTGTTGTCCATCATTGGGTCCACATTCCTCTTTACCTCTTCTTTCCCCTTGTGTACTTAAAAAATGCCTTGCTTTTGTGTTTCGTTTTTTTGGCTATTTTTGTTTAATATACCCTTTTGGTTTGCCTAGTAATTTTATAATCTTGCCACTATTTACTCCCAAACTGAGATCTGAGTCGAACGCCAGTCTAAACACCACAAAAACACTTTGAACACGGAAGAAAAGGTCGTGCTCTTTATTGCACAACCATCCATGGTTGCTGCTTGAAACAAAATAAAAACATTGGTGTGTGCAGCTGAAGATATCAATACACAACTTCCAAAACGACGTAATCCGCCCCCAGAATGCTTGGCACGCATGCGCAGAAACCCCAAGCAGCAATTGTCATCTGGATGGGGAACTGTGTGCCAAATAAGGATTGTTACCTCAAATAGCTTACAAAGCTTCTAAAAGAAGCTTAAAATACTTAGAAGAGTAAAATACTTAGAAGTTAGTATCTAAGAAGAGTACTTAGAAGAGAAAGGAGTGTGCCTCCTTTCTATCAAGCATATAGCCAGAGCAACACTGGAATGGCTTCAGAAAAAGAACGTGAAAGTCCTTGATTGACCGAGCCAAATCCAAGACTTGAATCCCATTGAGAAAATGTGGAAAGACTTGAAGATTGCTGTTCAACGACTCCCTGCATTCAACTTGACAGAGCTTCAGCAAATATGCGAGGAAGAATGGGAGAAACTCCCCAAATCCAGACGTGCAAAGCTGACTCAGACATACCCAAGAATACTTGCAGCAGTAATCGCTGCCAAAGGCGCTTCGACGAAGTATTGAATTAGGGTTGAATATATAAATTAGATATTTCTGTATATCATTTTTAATTATTTTGTAAAAAAAAATTCCACTGACATGGTGTATTGTGTGGATCAGTGAAAAAAAAAAATCTCAATTTAATCCATTTTAACTCGACTCTTTCCCTTCCGAGGAGTGTCCCTCCGTGCTTTCCACGTCATCAAAGACGAGTGTTTTCTCGATCATGTTTTTGTCAATTTCTTTTCTGTTTAATTTGCTGTGTATGTGTTTACTGTGTGTTTCTAGTTACCTTCGCAAAAGCGGAAGGTTATGTTTTGATCGCTGTGTATTTATTTGTATGTCTGTGTGTGTGTGTGTATGTTATTCGCATAACTCAAAAAGTATTCAACCGAATTGCATGAAATTTGGTGGGATGATTGGTTATTATACGGGACACATTTGATTAGATTTTGGGAGCAATCGGGTCAAAGGTCAAGGTCAAGGTCACGAAAAGGTCAAAATCGTATTTTTGTTGTTCTGTTCCCTACACTCCCATGCCAAGTACAGAACAGTAGCTGCGGCGAAGGTATGCGCTCTACCGAGTGCCCGTTCTAGTTAGATCTTGTTTTGCTAATCGTGCATATGTATTCATATATATATATATAATGCTAATG
>NW_027619614.1:0-37090 GCF_964187855.1 Myxine glutinosa
TAAAGTAGTAAGGTCATTCAAAAAGAACCAAAAATGTCGGGACGGGCCCCGGGAACGTCATAGGCTAGGTGGCGAGGCCGGTCGAGGCCGCATTGGCCGAGCTGGGCCCATTTCACAATTAAAAGCTGAGCTAAATTATAGTAGTCATTCTTCTACGGCCGCGGTTAAGGCTGAATTATAGTAGTAAATTCATTCAAAAAGAGCAGGGTGCTTTCGGCTCGTATTTATATAAACGCGAGTTGTCTGTGTGTCCGCATTTTATTCGGAGATGGCTGAACGGATCTTCATCAAACTTTCAGAGGTTCATCCGCGAGTGCCTGGGAGAGTTTTAGGCCAAAAAAAAAAAAAGTTCGTTTTTTGGAGTTTAAAAATAAATAAATAAATAAATCGCTCGATAGTGCCGAAGCCTTTTTAAATGAATGACAGTTATATACAAGTGCACATTCGCATAAATAAATACAAAACAATTACCAGACATTTGAATACAAATAAATCAAACAATTCCGGAAGTGTACGAAATGGTAGTACGGCTTCTTCTTCTTTCTGAACGGCTTCACACTTAACTCAGAAACGTGAGCCACATTCACGCAGAAACGTGAGCCACATTCACTCAGAAACGTGAGCCACTCCCCTTCCTCTCCTGCCCCCTCCTCCCCTCCCCTTCCCCCCTCCCCATCCCCTCCTCTCCCCACCCTTCCCTCCTCCTTCCCTCCTCCTCCCCCCTCCCCTCCCCTCCCCCTCCCCTCCCCCTCCCCTTCCCTCCTCCCCTTCCCCCCCTCCCTTCCCCTTTAAGATATAAATTCTCTGTAAAAGAGCTTCCACTTCTGACTGCTCCCCTTAAATCCTCCCCCCACCCTTCCCTCCTCCTCCCTCCTCCCCCTCCCCTCCCCTCCCCTCCCCTCACCCTCCCCCTCCCCTCCCCTCACCCTCCCCTTCCCCCTACTCCCCTCCCCACCCCCTCCCCGTCCCCCTCCCCATTCCCCCCTCCCCTTTAAGATATAAATTCTCCATAAAAGAGCCGCCACTTCTGACTGCTCCCCTTCCCTTCCCCTCCCCTCCCCTTCCCCCCTCCCATCCCCTTACCCCCCTCCGCTCCCCTCCCCTCCCGTCCCCTCCCCCTCCCCCTCCCCCATCCCCCCTCTCCTCCCCTCCCCCTCCCCCATCCCCCCTCTCCTCCCCTCCCCCTCCCCCATCCCCCCTCTCCTCCCCTCCCCCTCCCCCTCCCCCATCCCCCCTCTCCTCCCCTCCTCCCCGTTCCCCTCCCCTTCCCTCTCCCTCCCCATCCCCGTTCCCCTCCCCCCCCCCATCCCCGTTCCCCTCCCCTCCCCGCCCGCCAACGCCGAGTACTTCTGCTCGTCTACTATAATTATAAGAGAGCTGTTGGTCTGTGTCGCCATTTTTCTTAGAGATGGCTGAACGAATCTTCGTCAAACTTTCAGAGGTTCATCAGTGAGTGCTTGGGAATGTTTTAGGTAAAAAAAAATTAAAAAAAAAAATTCGTTTTTTCGGATTCAAAATCAAAAACATTGCTCTATAGTGCCCAAGCCTTTTTGATTAATGACAGTTATATACAAGTACACATTCACATAAATAAATACAAAACAAACACCAGATAATCAAAGTTCGACTGTGGATAATAATCACCAGATAATCAAAAGACAAATAATCAAACAATACCGGAAGCGGTCAAAGTTGGTGGTAAGGCTTCTTCTTCTTCCTGAACTTCATCATACTTAACTCAGAAACGTGATAAACGGCACATTCAGCAGCATATATTCAAAGAAAAGGTAAAATGATGATTTGACATTTGTGATGGATTCTGATTTGGATGAAATTGCTTTTTCATTATATTTGCCCTCATTTCAAATGTGTTAATGTTTCTTTTTTGCTTGAGCAACGCAGGTTACTCCAGCTATAAACGTGTATATACTTTACTTGGGGTACAAATACAACTTTGTCTGGGGGGTAACATAGGCTATGTGGACGCGGCCTCATGCAGGAGTGTGGGATACCGAGAGAGGGGCGTAAATTCTCTATGTAAATGTGTTCCGTGTAGTCAAACCTGGTGTTTGTGGCAGAGGGTATTACAATTTCCTTTTTTCCTGTGAAACACTGAGGTTATGAAGCACTCTTTGCATGGGTAATTTTTTCCTCCTTCCCTCCCCACCGCCCCCAAAACGGAGGGGCCTGTCAAAGCCACCCTCCCCTCCCCCCCCCCCACCCCCAAAATATATATATATGCAGTAAATCTTTCCCATCCCTCCCCCCTAGTACTCCTACTAGCTTATATATAGTCTGGAGTTGGCTAAACTGTTAAGGTGGCCGCCTTAAGGTCTTAGAGACTAAGAGTATTGAGTTTGAGCCCCTGCCTTGCCATTAAATAACACCAGGTGGGCTGACTCAGCCTGTCATCCTTCCAAAATCGGCAAAATGTGTACCAGCTTACTGGAAGCAGGGGGACACTGCATCAATGGTCCAGCCGAGCTCACAGCAATGATGCAACCAGCAGCAACAGGCTGCATACACAAATAAAAAAAGTTATTCGTGTCTGTTGTTTGTGTCCTTTTTGACATCCTTAAAAAGAGTAAATTTCCTTTTTGAATGATTTTGAATTGTGTTTGACTATCAGAGGCAGAGTATAATTATTTTCTTTATCTCACTCCTCGATGTGCATTCATGGTCCGATGCGTGTTCAAAATATGACATTCAATTGAATTGAAGCTGTTCCTCGATCATAAAAGGACGTTTCTAGAAAGGCCAGACAGACTTTTCCCCCGAAGGTCTCAATGATCTCAGTTGTAAACATCTTCCTATCTGGCCTTTCATGTTTTACCCCTTTAGCCACAAGCCCCTTCTCGGGCCCAAACACGCACTAACCCATGTTGTCCACCTTTCTATATCCATATTTACTAGCTATATATTAACTTTTACTATTGTGTCCCATTTTTATCTCTCTGTATAATTTTACACCCCATGAATGTTTGTTGCAATCCTTTCCGCGACTTCTTCAACGTTGTCTGCCTCCACCATCTATATTTCCTCCATAGCCACTCACATTGTTTTCCATTTCTACTAATCAATAATCCGTGCCCAGTTAACCCAACAACAACGTTGGGCCAACGTTGGAGCAACGTCGGCACCGACATTGGGCCAACGTCAAAAAACAACGTTAGGCCAATGCCATTTTGTCCCGGCGGGCCAACGGTGAGGCGACGTTAGACAGATGTTGGTCAGACGTTGGAATGAAGCGTTGGCCCAATGTTAATCAGACGTTGGAGAGGAGCGCTGCTCTAATGTTGGGCCGACGTTGGGCCGACGTATTTTTTTTCCCTGTTGGGTCAACGGTGGGTCGACATTGGAAGGGAGTGCTGTCACAACGTTGGGCCAACGTTAATCAGACATTGGAAGGAAGCGTTGTCACAACGTTAATCAGACGTTAGCAAAAGCTTCTTCTGCTGCCATTGGAAAGCAAAAAAGACTGCCAATTTATGTGAAACCTCAGATTTTTTTTTTTTTTTTTTTGTATACAAGATCGAGGCTCGTGAAAGAGCGAACATTAATCACACACAAAGACAAACCGACACATAAAACATATAACATCGGGAGCGGTAGACAAGATGGGGAGAGAGGGGGAAGGACACAAACACAACATTTGAGAGCAGGGACCGAGAGACATGGAGACATCATGAGATCTGAGAGAGGGCGAGGGCTTTGGGGGGGGGGGGCATGGGAAGGGGGCGGTGGGAGAGGTATAAAACATATGGACACTGCCAGGACTTCCAGGAAAGAAGTTGGAATTTCAAACAAGGTGGATCTGGGGTGAATTAGCGGGGGTAGAAAAGATCAAGGTTTTGGATGGGGGAAGATAAGAGATGGTGGTGAACAGCTGTTTTAAAGACCTGGAGGGAGGAGTGGGATTGAAGGGAGTGAGGGAGTTTGTTCCAGAGGCGGGAGAAAAGAGGAATGAAAGAGTGAAGGTGAGCAGAGAGCCGAGATTTCGGCAGTTTAACCATCAGAGGGTTGCTGGCAGATCTTGTGCGACCTGTAGGAATATTTGGGGGACAGAGCACAGAGAGAGCTGGGGGTGCAAGGCCGGAGAGGAATCGGTAGAGAACAGAAAGACCACCTACCTGCCTGCGGTGAGTGAGTGAAAGGCCCTCAGAGATAGCTTCATCGCGGGAGATTCCAATAATTCTGAAAGCTTTGGTTTCAACAGCGTGAAGCCGAGCTAGGTGTGAGGCAGGACAACCGGCCCATAGGGGAGAACAGTATTCCATTGAGCTGCGGATGAAAGCCTTGTATGTGGTGAGGAGCTCAGGTGTGCCGAGGAAGGACTTCGCACGACGGAGGATGCCCAGTCGGCGACTGGCTTTGGAGGCCAGCTTGGAAATGTGGTTTTCCCAAGAAAGATCATGGCAGATAGTGAGACCCAAAATCTTGAGCGACAGAACTTCTTGGAGAGGATTGTTGAGAAAGTAGATGGGAGGGTTGTCCAGTCGATCTTTTCAGAGAGACATAGTAAGAGTGTGAGATTTGTCAGGATTGAAAGACATGTTCCACTTGTTTGACCAGTCTGTGATTTTGTCCAGGTCTTCAGAGAGTGAGGAGGCTGCAGACTGCCGATCTGAGGGAAGAGGAATGGAGCGGCAGAGAGTGGAGTCATCAGCAAAGAGATAGAGAGGATTTTCGAGAGAGTCAGAGAGATCATTGATGAAGACCAGAAAAAGCACGGGGCCCAGAACACTGCCTTGGGGAACTCCAGCCTGAACAGGAAGAGGAGATGAGAGAAACCCATTCAGGGCCACACGTTGACGATGACTAGAGTGGAAGTCCGCCAGCCATGCGTGGAGATTTCCATGGATACCAAAGGAGGAGAGTTTGGTGAGCAGAGCGGGGTGCCAGACCGTGTCGAAGGCACGTGATATGTCGAGGGAGACAGCTCTAATTTCCTGTTTGGCATTGAGGACCTCCATCCATTGTTGAGACAGCAGAAGCAGCATGTCCAGAGTAGTGACCTGGTCTGAAACCAAATTGATGATCAGAGATCAAGCCATTGGAGAAGAGGAAAGATTTCATATCCGAAGCAATGATGGATTCCATGACTTTGCTGATAATTGGGAGAAGGCTGATTGGTCTGTAGTTGCTAGGATCTGTTTTTGCACCTTTTTTATGCAAAGCGGTGATGTTGGCTGATTTCCAAGCAGATGGCAGGTGACCTTGAGCAAAAGAGAGGGTGAAGAGAACAGAGAGAGGGTGAGATAGAGCAGCAGAGCAGGATTTTAGGACCCGTGGGCTGATGCCGTCGGGTCCAGTTGCAGAATCAGAGTCGAGGGTTGACAGAAACTTTTCCACCTTGTCAGGAGGAAAGGACACGGAGTCCAGGAGCAGCAGGGTACGACTGGGTATGGTGGGTACAGAGAGGGATGGGTTGGGGACACAAGATTTAGAGGCAAACACAGAGTTGAGGCATTCAGCTTTTTCACGTGCGGAGTCAGCTGTGTAGCCGTTTGAGGTAAGGGAGGGGACGGAGGGGGAACAAACACCAGAAACGGATTTGACCAGACGCCACCAGGATTTGGAAGAGGGAGACAGATAAGAGAGTTCGGTCTTGAGAACGGAGAGATATTGTTTCCTGGCTCTCGTGAGGGTGGACACACACTTGTTTCGGGCTTTGTGAAAGGAAATGAGATTTCCTTCCGTTGGATTTGCTTTCCAGGAGGCGAAGGCAAGTTGTTTCTGGGCAACAGCCTCACCACAAGATTCCGTGTACCATGGACGGGAGGAAGGGTATGACAACTGAAGACGAGATGGGATAAATCTGTGCATGAGAGAGAGCAATTTACTTTGGAAGAATTCCCAGGATGAGTTGATGTCAGAGGTGGTAGAGATGGGAGACCAGTCCAGATGATTGATGGCTGCTTGAAGACCGTGCCAGTTGGCCTGAGTGAAATGCCAGACTCGTCGACGCTGAGCAGGCTCCCTGAGGATGGTCAGAGAGATGTCCACTTTAACATGGACATGATCAGATGATCCGATTGGAGCAGAAGAAGAGCAGCAGACATTTTCAGGGAAGTTAGTCATAACCAAGTCCAGAAGAGAAGATGTTCCGTTGACTGAGATCCGGGTCGGGAAATTGACAGATTGTGTCAGTCCCAGTGAGTCGCAGAAGTCCTTTGCTGAGGAGCCATGGCTGGTGAGAGAGGTACCCACACCCAGCCAACTGGCATGATGACAGTTGAAATCACCACATATGAGGAAGAGAGAGTTGGGATGAGTAGATAGAAGTTGGTCCATATCATCAGACAGCGAGATGTAGATGGAGTCATCACTGTTTGGTGGACGGTACAACACACATATGAACAAGAGGTGGGAGCGAAGTGGAAGCCGTAGCCAGAGGTATTCCTGGGGGTGAGGTGGAGAGAGTGCAGTGCAGGGCGAGTGAGGAAGAGAGTTTTTGATAAAGATAGCAACCCCGCCTCCAGGACGAGGCTCAGGTCTATCATACCGGAGGAGGGAGTAGCCCGGGAGAGATACTATGGAATCAGAGACATCATAAAGGAGGAAAGTTTCTGTTAAGCAGATCACGTCTGGTTTGACAGAAGCAACCTGTATGGAGAGATCAGTTAAGTTTGAACGAAGGCCCCGGATGTTTGAGGTCCATACCGTTAATGAAGAGGAAGGGGGAGCATCAGATACAGAACAGGGGGGAGGAGGGGTAGGGTAAGATGTGGAAGAGGTGGAAGAGGTAGGGAGAGCTGTTGAAGGTGTGTCAGAGATTTCAGAATAGCTCGGAGAAAGGGAAGAATGGGGCGGACAAAAGGTTTGATGGTGATTGGGTGAGCCACAATGAGGTGTTATTTGAGGAGGGGGAAGAGCGAGGCAGAAGGTTGGGGGAGATGGAGGTGAGAGTTTGAAGGGGGAAGAAGCGGGGAGGACGCTTTGAGGAGGGGGAGTGAGAGGGGGGAAATTGAGAAGCAATGAGGGTGGGGAGATTTGAAGGGGAGGGGTGAGGGGGGAGTTTGGGAGGGAAGGGACAAGGGGAGGGATTTGAAAGGGATGGGATATGGGGGAGATTTGGAGGGGAGGGGTGAGGCAGGAGTCTAGGAGGGGAGGGGCGAGGGGGCGTCTTGGCGGGGAGGGGTGAGGGGGTAGTTTAGGAGGGAGGGGACAAGGGGGGAGATTTGAAAGGGATGGGTGATGGGGAAGATTTGGAGGGGAGGGGTGATGGGGAAGATTTGGAGGGGAGGGGTGAGATTGGATTTTTGAAAGTGTACGATTTATGGGAAACGAACATTTATGCAAAATGAGTTTCTTGTGACCTTCGAGTTAAAAATACGTTTAAGGACGCTGGATGGAGGATGGAGTGCAGGAGAGTTTAGGGAATGTAGAAAGAAGGCACTATAGGAGATGGATATTTTTTTTGGGATGAATTGATTTGGTGAGCAAGTCAAAGCAGCCTTTTAAAGAAGAAGAAGAAAAAGGTGTTATAAAATATGACGGAATACATAACTTGAGGGGAAAGTGTAAACATTGAAGGTTAATGAGTGAAAACTATCTGGGGAAATGGGGGAGAAACACGTGGTCGAAGAACGAACGAATGAATAAGAATGAATAAACGAATGAGAACAGAAGGAAATGTTGTTGTGTGTGTGTTTTTTTTTTTTTTTTTTTTTTTTTTGAGTTGAGATTTACACAAGGAAGTAGGCTATGGGTGAAAAGACTGGGAATACAGAGAACGAAAGTTATTCGATCACAAACGACGGACCACTGAGAGAAAAACAAAGCCTCAAGGTTGTACAGTGCACACTGTACAAGGCCTCAAGACACGACACGAATTAACACGATTTTCAATACAGGTATGAAAGATTTGCACCGAAAAATCTTCGTCGGGACACAATATACGTACAACACCATAAATAAATACAGTTTTAACGAAAATACAAATGGGAACAATCACTTAACTTCGATTTCAAATCGTTCGCGACGCGGCAAAGGCCTTGCACGCGACACGGCAAACAGACGATCAATTTATGAAAGATAAACACCGAGAAACAACCAAAGTTGCACACAATAACTTCACACACCGAAGGATAAATACAGTTTCGACAAAATACAATTGTGAACAGACTTAACTTCGAAAAACGTGGAGACCGTGTGGAGCTTCGAAAATCCCTCCCACCGTCTCCGAGATCTCGCGAGATCTCCAATCAATTTTATCAATTTTATCCCATTGATAAAATTTCTTTAAAAATCAAAGGAAATCCATTCAATATTTATTGCTGAAGCAACTAAGGTTCCTGGAGGCACTTGCATCCGTTCGGTATGACACGAATTACAGAGACTTTGAAGCACAAACAAGAAAGTGATAACCCTGGTGCAAGCTCGAAACATTATTCTGCAGACGGGGTATTGAGTCACAATTAATTTGTCCATTGTCTGCTTCCTGCATGGAGGCATTGGCAGACATTTCATCAAGATACCTTCAGAAAAGTGAGAGAAAAAAATCTTTATTCACATTGCACAGTCGGATATAATAATGGCCTTTTATGAACAATGGACTTTGCAGAAAGAGTGTTTGTCCTGCCTTCCCATTGACATTCCCAAAGCACACACCTCCGAATGATGTTCTCGATATTGAACTGTAGTTTTTTCCTATCGTGGTGGTTGCCATGAGTGATGCATCACAAATAGTGCTCCACAAAAATACAATAAAACCCCAAGATGTATTTATGTTATAAAAAGAGCCATGCCAGGTTGCATCCGTCCGTTCGTCCGTCCGACCGTGTGAATTCCACCCATTGGTTGGCCAGTTCGCCTGACTCCACCCACAATTTCTAAACTAGGAACCCTTTAGAAATACCCTTTAAAACCCTTTAGAACCCATTAGAATGACCTTTTCTCTCAAGCAGCGCTTTTCCTGCGGGAAGCAGGTTGGGTATTATTTCCGACTATTTTATCTGCAAATTGGGACGGCTTCCTGTGAAGTCAGTGATGGTGTGATATTAAACGTTACATATCCTGCTGTTTCGCCGTGGGAATGCCCATTTGCTTTTATGAGCGGGAGGAGGGTGAGAGTAAAGATGGGACAAGTTTGGAAGGGGGGTGGGGGGGTTGAGTACTTTCGGTGGGGAGGGGGTGGGATTGAAGGCTTGAGTGTGCAGAGGGGATCAATGCCTCAATATTGGGTGGGGAAGGGTGAGGGCTGGGGGTTGGGGGGAGGGGGGGGTGAACAAAGATGCGACAGAGTTGGAAGGGAGAGGTTGAGGTTTTTTTGTTGATTTGTCAGAATGGCATGTCTGAGTTTACTCACAGTAAAAACTTAATGGTGTATTGTAGGTGTGTGTGTGTGTGTGTGTGTGTGTGTGTGTGTGTGTGTGTGTGTGTGTGTGTGTGTGTGTGTGTGTGTGTGTGTCAGTCACCCGTCGGGAAAGGGGTGGTGTAATCACCCAACGGGTAATGTGACATTGTAATCCAACAGGTAAGCATGTCACAGTCAAGATCAATTGACAGGTCCGAGCTGAATTTGTCAGAAAGGGGAGATTTGAGGATACACCATAGAACCTGAAGACAAATAAGTGATACTTCACTAGAGTTTCTCGTTTGGAGATTCTACTTTAGTGTTGTATTTTTATTCGGAATTTTTTTTATAGGAATGGCATTCGCTTACCTCGTCAACTCCTGCCATCCACATATTTTTACCGCGTACCCATAGGGCAATGCCATCTGCAACAGCGTTTGTCTGTCCGTCCGGTGTATGTATGAATGTCCCTCACAAACGTCCATCAATCAGTGCTGATGATCTGGTCACATGACAGGGGGAGAGCAGATCCTCCACTCAGCGCACCCAAGCCCGGATACACCATTGTTAGACGGTCGGTCTTGTTTCTGGAGCATCTTTGGTGCAAAAACAGTCTTTAGGCAGAGGCTAACACATTGGGAATTTTTCCATTCCCTTTTCTATCGATCGTCAGGGAAGAACGTTGGCCATAGTGTTAGTACATAATGGTCTGCTCTTCGTCGAAAGTCGCCATTGGACCTTTAATGTCCACCAGCAAAGGTATAAAGAGTGGACACCCAGCTTAATGTCCGTCCAAAGGACAGCAAACATATTGATGCAAGGTCCATACTGCGAAGCACCAGGGTGGCGTTTTATAATTAGGTGGTGAAACGAACCCGGGGTCGACGTCTCAAAAGGTGAGTATGCCACCTTTACCTGTACTCTCAACTTCATTACTGATATAGGAGTGCAATATTAACCAATCAGCAAACAGACAAATGGCATAAGGCTCCAGTAATTCTAGAGTAGTTAATCTTACTATAATTCACCAAATGTCTGTCTGTCTGTTCCCAGGTACCGCAAAAACGGCTGAACCGATCGCAACGAAATTTTGGGTGGGTATTCCTGGGACCCCCTGGAGTAAAATAGGCTATATTGTTTTCCCAATTTTTCCAATTTTCCAGTTTTTCCAAACACGATGGAATAATATTTACCGATATGAACAGTGATGCGGCTTTTGTTGAAATTCTACAAATGCTGTTTAGATTTTGATGATTTGCGTGTGATATGATTTAACTGATGTTTATATGAATCGTTTAAAATAAAAAAGCCTTCAATTTCTGATATTTTGCCTTTTCATTCGGGCCTCCCAATTGAAGCCCCGCCCGTAGAGCGGGTACCGTTGCTAGTTGATATAATATGCTGATATGTTCTTTCCTTAGGTTGGTACTTTGATTAGTCACCTTGGTTTGTTCCCTCTAAGGTCACTTCTTAGCATGTCGCGGTGGAGCTAAAGTCACGCTTGAGCTTGCATCACACCTGCAATGAAAAAACGCAGGTGGTCGAGGGACAGGTGGTGGCACACCTGCATGAAAGAATATCCCCTGGGCATTCATTGTTGTTTCTTCATGCTGTGTAATATCTCTAGGGTAGAGAGAATGGAGAAGAGAGAATGGTATTGTTTATTCATAGTAAGGTTTTCTCTTGAAAAAATACAGTTGCTTATGGAGGATCACAGTTGTCGAACCACAAACGTGTTTTCGGGTATAATTTCATTCCTGTGTTGCTGTTTGTGCTTTTGTCCAATTTTACTTGTTAAATCGTACCTTGTTGTGCTGTATTGTCGAATTCATTTTCGTGGAGATCAGGCCTACTCCTCGAATGGCCGGCGAGCAAAATCGGTCGCTGTTTTGCTGTTGTGTTTCTCGTTACACTAATTCTTTCCCAAAATTTAATCCTTTCTGCTTTTTCAAAGTTAACCCATTCCCCCTCCTCGCTTCAAATAGAAAAAAACTTTATTTTTCATTCCAAAACATGAGCTCATTCTGCCTGAATTTCCTTCTTCCTGTACTTCATACACTCCATTTTGACCTTTGTATGTTGCCGATGTATGCCGATGTATGCCGATGTTGCCGTTGTATGCCGATGTTGACCTAAAAAATATTTGGTGGTTGAATTCAATGACCAAATATGCAAATCCTCTTCAAATTTCAAATCAATGGGAGGAAAATTGAGGATATGAAAAATTCCACCTTAAGTTGTTGACCTTTGGCCTATGTTGACCTTTTAGCCTATGTTGACCTAAAAATAATTGGTGGTTAAATTCAATGACCTAATATGCAAAATCTCTTCACATTTCAAGTCAATCCGATGAAAATTGAGGATATTATAAATTCCACCATAAGTTGTTGACCTTTGGCCTATGTTGACCTTTTGGCCTATGTTGACCTTTTGGCCTATGTTGACCTTAAAAATAATTTGTGTTTGAATTCAGTGAACTCATATGTAAATCCTCTTCAAATGTCAAGTCAATTGGATGAAAATTGAGGATTTTAGAAATTCGACAAAGTTGTCGACCTTTTGACCTCAAACTTTGACCTAGGCTTCTTCATTATGACCAACTCTACCATCTGGTGAAGTTTCATAAAGATCTGCTTAAAATTGTGACCCATAGGCGATTGACATACAAACAGACAGACGGACAAACCGACAGACAAGCAGACATAATAATGCAGAAGCCCCACCAATATACTTGAAATATCTTTGATTTTCGCGAGTAGAAATATCAAGAAACATACACCAACAACTGGGAGAACGACAAAGGAGCAGGAAAATGCAAATGATCGTGTCCTTGAGTTGCAGTTGCTGCAGTTGAACATCTTTAGCCATTGATTAAACATGGTGAGTAACAGTACTGTCACTCATGGTAAGTTTCTCCACCAGGCCCTTCTCCTCAGAGCATCACGTTTCCACAAACTTGCAGATGCACTCTTTGATGCATTCTCCATTAGACTCCACATTTCCCTCCTAGGCAATGCCACCGTTTCCTTTCATACCAAGCAGAGAACCTTGCCATGATGCTCCACGAAGAAGAACTTCTCCAAATCCTTGTTGAACTAACGGTTCTCAGAATGAACCTTCTGCTTCTTACCTTTCATTGCTGTTTTCACTGAAATGAGGAAACTATATATAGTCAGCGATGAGGAACACGGACACTGGTGGTGGAGGTAGGAGGAGCTAGGCAGAGTCACTGAAGTATAATAGAGGTAGAAGGATTATCTCCATTCACTCTGCACACACCGCTGTGTTGCGGCGGGGGTCCGCACGCTGCCATCTTGGTTAGCACTTTGAACGCGCACGCCAGCCAGCCATAACTACGGACGTGTATTAATAAAAATAATGTGGCGGGCACAATGATCAATAATTCCGTGCACCAGTGGGTGGCGCGAGCGTCCGGGCGTGGAACTGAGATACATGCCCCGCCTTTCGGCCGATCGGCCACGCCCGGGGGTAAGGCGTGGCCTCGGGACATATATGCGGGCTCGAAGGTCGAGCCCGCGCAGTGCTGATGTGCGAGCTTGTAATAAAGTGCTTTCGTTTGTACCACGCGTTGTGGCCTACCTTTTTGGCAAACGAGTTGTGTGTGCACAGCACCACACTGGTGACCCCGACTGGTTCAGCCGTCGCTGACCCCCGAACGCGCCATGGCTACCAACGCCGTCGCCGTCAAACTCCAGGAGTTCTGGGAAGCGCAAGCCGACGTTTGGTTTGTGCAGGCCGAAGCTCAATTCCAACTCCGGGGAGTCACGGTGGACGAGACCATGTACTACCACGTGGTCGCCGCCCTCGGGCCCGGCACTGCTGCCCACGTTGTGTCCATCCTTCGGCGCCCGCCGGGCGACCACAAGTACGCGGCGCTCAAACGTATCCTCCTCGCCACGTTCGGGCTCACGGAGGTCGCTCTTCGAACGCCTGGGCCAGCACGGCCTGATAATCAACCCGCGAAGTGCCGTTTCGGCGTCACCGCCATCGACTTCTTGGGGCACCGCATCACCAGGCATGGGGCCATCCATTTGCCGGCCAAGGTGGAGGCGGTCAGGAGTTTCCCACGCCCCCGCACGATCAAGGGGCTCCAGGAATTCCTGGGCATGGTGAATTTTTAACACCACTTCGTGCCCCATGTCGCCCAGCTCCTCCATCCCCTGCACGAGGCCCTCCGGGGCAAGCCGGGCAAAGGTGACATCGCCTGGACGGAGCCGATAGCCGCGGCGTTTGCGGGTGCAAAGCTGGCCCTGGCCAACGCCACCATGCTGGCGCACCCGGCGCCCGATGCACCGATCGCCCTCACCACCGACGCGTCGGACTACGTGGTGGGTGCGGTGCACGAGCAGTGGGTGAGTGGTGCTTGGCAGCCGCTGGCGTTTTTTAGCCGGCAGCTTCGCCTGCACGAACGCCGCTACAGCACCTTCAACCGCGAGCTGCTCGGGCTCCACCTGGCGGTCCGACACTTCTGCCATCTGCTCGAGGGCCGCCCGTTCACGGCTTTCGTCGATCACAAGCCCCTTGTGTTCACGATGGCCAAGGTCGCTGAGCCATGGTCGGCCCGGCAGCAACGTCACCTCTCTGCCATGTCCGAGTACATGACGGACATCCGTCACGTCACGGGTAAAGACAACCTGGTGGCGGATTGCCTTTCCCGGTCCGTCGCACATGCGGTCCACCTCGGGATCGACTATGCCCAGATGGCGGAGGACCAGACCGCCGATCCCGACGTCCAGGCCTTGCGGACCGCCGTCACGGGCCTCCGCGTCACCGAGGTGCCGTTCGACGTCGCGGGCACGGCCCTCTTGTGCGACGTCTCCCTCGGCCGGCCTCGCCCCATCGTGCCCGCTGGCTGGCAGCGCCCGGTTTTCGACGCCATCCTCGGCCTGTCCCACACGGGCACGAAAGCCTCCTAGAAGCTCGTCGCGGCGAAGTTCGTCTGGCATGGCCTCAGGAAGAACGTCCGCGACTGGGCCAGGACGTGCCTCGCGTGCCAGCGCGCAAGAGTCCACCGCCACACCCAGGCCCCGTTGGCCCCATTTACGGTGCCCGAGCGTCAGTTCGACCACGTCCACGTCGACTTGGTGGGACCTCTGCCCCCCTCGCGGGGGTTCACCCACCTCCTCATCATGGTGGACCGCACCACCCGGTGGCCGCAGGCCGTGCCATTGGTGGCGACGGCTGTGGCTGACGTCGCGCAAGCCTTCATCGCCACGTGGGTTGCCCGGTTCGGTGCCCCCTCGGACATCTCGTCCGACCGCAGCCCCCAGTTCACCTTGGAGCTCTGGGGAGCGGTGGCGCAAGGGCTCGGCGTCAAACTGCACCGCACCACGGCCTACCACCCCCAGGCCAACGGCTTGTGCGAGCGCTTTCATCGCTCAATGAAGGCCGTGCTCCGGGCCAGCCTCCGCGACGGCAGCAGGGCCGACAGGCTCCCCTGGGTCCTGCTGGGCCTCAGGACGGCGCCCAAGGACGACCTGCGCGCGTCCTAGGCGGAGCTGGTCTTCGGACAACCACTGCGGGTGCCGGGCGAATTTATCCCCGACTCCACGGCTCCTTGGTCTGCGGCGCAACAGCGCTCCACCCTGCAGGAGACCGCCAGGAGGTTCGCCCCGGTGCCGACGGCACACCACGGTTGCCCGTCCTCCCACGTCGCCCCGGAGCTTCGCTCGGTGTAGTACGTTTTCGTCCGGCACGACGCCCACCGGGCACCGCTACGGCCCCCGTACGATGGGCCCTTCCACGTGCTGGAGACCGGGGACAAACATTTCACCGTGGACATCGGCGGTGCTCCAGATCGTATCTCCGTGGACCGCCTCAAGCCGGCCCACCTCGATCTGGACCACCCCCCACAAGCAGCTCTGCCTCCGCGTCGAGGCCGCCCCCTGGCGGTCAGGTCCCCGGCACCCCCCAGCCCCGCCGTCCCGCTACCCCCCAGCCCTGCACGCATCGCCAGAGAGCGTTTCGGCCGGGTCATCCGGCTTCCCCGCAAACTCACCCTTCACGTGCGTGGGAATTCCGGGGGGGGGGGGGGGGCGCGTGTGGCGGGCACAATGATCAATAATTCCGCGCACCAGTGGGTGGTGCGAGCGTCCGGGCGTGGAACTGAGATACATGCCCCGCCTTTCGGCCGATAGGCCACGCCCGGGGGCAAGGCGTGGCCTCGGGCCATATATGCGGGCTCGAAGGTCGAGCCCGCGCAGTGCTGATGTGCGAGCTTGTAATAAAGTGCTTTCGTTTGTACCACGCGTTGTGGCCTACCTGTTTGGCAAATGGGTTGTGTGTGCACAGCACCACAACAAAAACATTTTTTTTAAAGGGGGAGGGGGCAGGGGCGGACATAACTTATCCCGCTTAATTAAGTGTTTAATTTTTTTCCCCAGGATTTCTCAATTCTCCCCATTTTCCACTGCCATTTTTGCAATCAAAACATTTCATGGGTCATTTTATTCATGATTTATTCTGTGGAACGAATACATATCACACATCTCCCCCTCCCTCTCTCTCTCTCTTTTCCTCAAGGAGTGTCACCAAGGGGACGGAATGACACGGGCTGTTTGTTGGCAGAATAGGTTACTTTTTCTGATCATTTTCCAGACTGAATCCAGGGAAATCTTACTCCTCATGGTGCATGGTTTTTCTCAAAGAAAAAATTGACAGAAATTTATTTTGTATTTCCTGGTTTCTTTACACAGTAAAAAAATTATCTTGCATCTATCTTCATCAATAGGCGCCCGCGGAACTACGTAACTTCCGTTTAGTGCACCCTTCGCGACAACAGTCACGTGATTGGATACGTTGAAAACAAACCACAAAAGGGCACGTGTTACAGCTTACTTCCGGTAGTCTCGCCCTCATCCATCTCTCTCTCTCTCACACACACTGACATATACAAGAAGCTAATTTCTTGTTATCCATTTCACAGTATGCAACGCATGAAAGAGCCCAATTACACAAATCACCGACATACAATGAAAAAATTTATATTTCTCATTTATCCGTTTCCGTTTCCCTGCATCTGACACATAGGCATTAACCAATCACATTTAATATAATAGCTTCAAATACAGAAAATGAAAGTATATGTTGTTAATACATCGATTTCAAATTGAATGGGACGTGACCTGGCTCTTTTATTGCATTATAGTCAGGTTCACTATGTTTTTTCGTTCAAAATTTTGGAGATTAGCAAAACTATACATTTTTGGAATATTCAGAGCATGAGGAATCCAAAAATTAATGTTTACATTTGTGTAGACACCTTTGCGAAAATGACACTCAGGACAGTGATGAAGATCTGTAAAAGCATATTCCTGAACGGTGTAGACCTAGTAGATCCTGTGTATAGGACTTATAGTTCAATCTGATACTACCTATAACTTCCTATAACAACCTATAACTTCAAAGGACTTGCAATATCATGTATTATGTAATACAGTTATATCACAAATATAAAGACAATGGTTTTCAATTACCTTTGTTTGTTGCTTTTCTATAATCCTGAGCACTATTTTGAGGCCTTTATTGGATTCCTTGACCCAGAAAACATAGGATTAGCATATTTAATTAAGTCTCTAGGTTGACTAGAAGCCGAGATCGCGCAAAATATGTATTTTATGGCGGCCATTTTCAAAATCCAAAATGGCGGCCATGCAGGTGTCTGTGCAAATGCCAACATTGATTTTCAGATTCTCCATGCTCTGAAGATTCCAAAAATGTACAGGTTTGCTAATCCCAAAATTTTGAACGAAATTATATTTGTTAACATCGTGAACCTGACTATTATTGCAATTTTGGCAATATTGGGCAAGTTGTGGAAGAGCAAGTTTTGGCATAACACATTTTACATATACACATCTATCTCTGTTTCTGGCATAACAAAGTAAGTTTTACATGGAAAGATAGATAATGCTATATAATTTCATCAATATTGGTTGCGGCCTGATTGTAAACAAACTCTGACAGTCCATAAAACATTCAGAATTATGAAAATGTCTAGCCATTCAACACTGACAAACAAAATGACATTAGCACTTGTTAAAATCTATTTCAAAGTTGAACCAGCTCAATAACAGTGGTGGTTCAAGGGTTAATTTGTCAGGGCGAATCAGTACCACTGGAATGAATGGTGGTTTGTGGGTGGCTAACTGAAAAGAAAAAGGTTATTAGCTTACAAATTGACTATTCTTTTAAGGTCCCTCCATCCCTCATAAGGCAAGTTCCTTTACTGCTCACAAAATGCACAAAACAAGGAGGGAGGGATTCATCGGAAGGCTAGTTCCTTTCCAGCTCACAAGTTGACAACCAAAATGAAGAAAAAAAATCTCACATGCCTTTGCATTTGTCAATCTTTGCCGGGGGGCACATACTTCCTGCACTGATATATGGGTGAACACTTTACGTAAAATAAATGTTTTAAAAGTACACAAATCTACACTATTAAATATAAGAAAAAGTGTACTTAGTATTGTGGCCAATGTGCATTTTGAAATCAGGTCACCCATGACCAGATTCCTTCAATCATAAATATCATTACACAGGTGACTTTAAAAAAACAAATAACCCCCACATCCTTTTTTAAATATATATATAGCACAGCATAGCATTATAGCATTGCTTCAAGATACAAGAGAATCCTGCAAGTTCAGATGGTATTCAGGCAGTATTTGCACTGTTGTGGCTTTAATGGCAATGGAGGTCTCGTCTCTTCAAAGCTGTCCATGCGCGCTCGCTTTCGAAGTTAAGTAACTTTTCACAATTGTGTTTTTGTCGAAACTGTATTTTTCTCTCGGTGTATGTACCTATTGGGGTGTCTTTAATAGTATTCTTGGCGTTGGTTTTTCATACCTGTGTACAGAATCGTCGGTCTTTCGTATCGCGTATTCTGAGGCCTAAGTGTAGTACTAGGCTACCGTGTCCGACCTTGGCTTGAGGCTTTGTTTTTGTCTCAGCGGTTCTCCGATTGCGCTGCAATTACTTTCCGGTCTCTGTTTTTCACGGTCTTTTCATCCCATACTTCCTTGTTTTAAAATCAAAAAAAAAACAAAAAAAAAAAACATTTCCTTCTGTTCTTATTCGTTTATTCGTTCTTATTTGTTCGTTCGTTCTTCGACCACGTTGTTTGTGATCACGTGATCACGTTGTTAAAAAATGTCTCATCTGACCCCTGAAGACCTGTATTCTGTCATATTCTATAACACCTTTTTCTTCTTCTTCTATAAAAGGATGCTTTCGACTTGCTCACCAAATCTATTCATTCCAAAAAAAAATTCCATCTCTTATAGTGCATCTTTCATTCATTCCCTAAACTCTCCAGCACTCCATCCTCCCTCCAGCGTCCTCAAACGTATTTTTGACTCGAATGTCTCAAGAAACTCATTTTGCAATAAATGTTCGTTTCCCATTAATTGTACACTTTTCAAAATCCCATCACCCCAAAATCCCATTTCCCATCACCCCTCCCCTCTAAATCGACCCCCTTGCCCCTCCCCTCCAAGACTCTCCCTCACTCCTCCGCTCCTAGACTCCCCTCTCACCCCTCCTCCTCAAAGCGTCTTCCCCGCTTCTTCCCCCTTCCAACTTTCACCTTCATCTCCCTCAACCTTCTGCCTCGCTCTTCCCCCTCATCAAATAACACCTCACTGCGCCTCTCCCAATCACCATCAAACCTTTTGTCTGCCCCATTCTTCCCTTTCTCCAAGCTATTCTGTAATCTCCGACATACCTTCAACAGCTCTCCCTACCTCTTCCTCCTCTTCCACATCTTACCCTACCGCTCCCCCCCCCCCCCTGTTCTGTATCCGATGCTCCCCCTTCCTCTTCCTTAACAGTATGGACCTCAAACATCCGGGGCCTTCGCTCAAACTTGTCTGGTCTCTCCATACAGGTTGCTTCTGACAAACCAGACGTGATCTGCTTAACAGAAACTTTCCTCCTTCATGATGTCTCTGATTCCTTGGTATCTCTCCCAGGTTACTCCCTCCTCCGGTATGATAGACCTGAGCCTCGTCCTGGAGGTGGGGTTCCTATCTTTATAAAAAACTCTCTTCCTCCCTCGCCCTGCACTGCCCTCTCTCCACCTCACCCCCAGGAATACCTTTGGCTACGGCTTCCTCTTCGCTCCCACCTTTTGTTCATATGTGTGTTGTACCGTCCACCAAACAGTGATGACTTCATCTACATCTCGCTGTCTGAGAATATGGACCAACTTCTATCTACCCATCCCAACTCTCTCTTCCTCATATGTGGTGATTTCAACTGTCACCATGCCAGTTGGCTGGGTGTGGGTACCTCTCTCACCAGCCATGGCTCTTCAGCAAAGGACTTCTGTGACTCACTGGGACTGACACAATCTGTCAATTTCCCGACCCGGATTTCAGTCAACGAAGCATCTTCTCTTCTGGACTTGGTTATGACTAACTTCCCTGAAAATGTCTGCTGCTCTTCTTCTGCTCCAATCGGCTCTTCTGATCATGTGCTTGTTAAAGTGGACATCTCTCTGACCATTCTCAGAGAGCCTCCTCAGCGTCGACGAGTCTGGCATTTCACTCAGGCCAACTGGCACGGTCTTCAAGCAGCCATCAATCATCTGGACTGGTCTCCCATCTCTACTGCCTCTGACATAAATTCTTCCTGGGAATTCTTCCAAAGCAAACTGCTCTCTCTCATGCACAGATTTATCCCATCTCGTCTTCTGTTGTCATACCCTTCCTCCCATCCATGGTACACGGAATATTGTGGTGAGGCGATTGCCCAGAAACAACTTGCTTTCGTCTCCTGGAAAGCGAATCCAACGGAAGGAAATCTCATTTCCTTTCACAAAGCCCGAAACAAGTGTGTGTCCACCCTCAGGAGAGCCAGGAAACAATATCTCTCCGTTCTCAGGACCGAACTCTCTTATCTGTCTCCCTCTTCCAAATCCTGGTGGCGTCTGGTCAAATCTGTTTCTGGTGTTTGTTCCCCCTCCATCCCCTCCCTCACCTCAAATGGCCACACGGCTGACTCCGCACGTGAAAAAGCTGAATGCCTCAACTCTGTGTTTGCCTCTAAATCTTGTGTCCCAAACCCATCCCTCTCTGTACCCACCGTACCCAGTCGTACCCAGCTGCTCCTGGACTCTGTGTCCTTTCCTCCTGACAAGGTGGAAAAGTTTCTGTCAACCCTCGACTCGGATTCTGCAACTGGACCTGACGGCATCAGCCCACGGGTCCTAAAATCCTGTTCTTCCACTCTTTCACTCCCTCTCTCTGTTCTCTTCACCCTCTCTTTTGCTCAAGGTCATCTTCCATCTGCTTGGAAATCTGCCAACATCACCGCTTTGCACAAAAAATGTGCATAAACAGATCCCAACAACTACAGACCAATCAGCCTTCTCCCAATTATCAGCAAAGTCATGGAATCCATCATTGCTTCAGATATGAAATCTTTCCTCTTCTCCAATGGCTTTATCTCTGATCATCAATTTGGTTTCAGACCTGGACACTCTACTCTGGACATGCTGCTCTGGTTTCTCAACAATGGATGGAGGTCCTCAATGCCAAACAGGAAATTAGAGCAGTCTCCCTTGACATATCACGTGCCTTCGATACGGTCTGGCACCCCGCTCTGCTCACCAAACTCTCCTCTTTTTGTATCCATGGAAATCTCCACGCATGGCTGGCGGACTTCCTCTCTAGTCGTAGTCAACGTGTGGCCCTGAATGGGTTTCTCTCATCTCCTCTTCCTGTTCAGGCTGGAGTTCCACAAGGCAGTGTTCTGGGCCCTGTGCTTTTTCTGGTCTTCATCAATGATCTCTCTGACTCTCTTGAAAATCCTCTGTATCTCTTTGCTGATGACCCCACTCTCTGCCGCTCCATACCTCATCCCTCAGATCGGCAGTCTGCAGCCTCCTCACTCTCTGCAGACCTGGACAAAATCACAGACTGGGCAAACAAGTGGAACATGTCTTTCAATCCTGACAAATCTCACACTCTTACGATGTCTCTCCGAAAAGACCGACTGGACAACCCTCCCATCCACTTTCTGAATAATCCTCTCCAAGAAGTTCTGTCACTCAAGCTTTTGGGTCTCAATATCTGCCATGATCTTTCCTGGGAAAACCACATTTCAAATCTGGCCTCCAAAACCAGTCGCCGACTGGGCATCCTCCATCGTGCGAAGTCCTTCCTTGGCACACCTGAGCTCCTCACCACATACAAGGCTTTCATCCGCAGCTCAATGGAATACTGCTCTCCCCTCTGGGCTGGTGCTCCTGCCTCACACCTAGCTCGTCTTCACGCTGTTGAAACCAAAGCATTCAGAATCATTGGAATCTCCCGCGATGAAGCTAACTCCAAGGGCCTCTCACTCACCCACCGCAGTAGGTGATGGCAGAGTTCTTGTAAGCAGACAGATCAATGCTTTTCGGGATGTCACAGTATTCGTGATCTGTTGAAGAGGGACTCCTCAGACAAGTCAGACTTTCTTGTCAAGAGCATGTCCCCTTCAGTAGTTGTAATTGCACTAGAAACATGAAGTATGCTTGTCTGATCTTGTGCAGTGCAGTTCCCACCGACTCCTTCAATTTCATGCCTGACAAGCATCTTCCTGTAGGATGTTGTGAATTCTCGTGCTGTTGGATTGTTGTTACACCCTAAGGAAGACCGCATCGCACAGAAGAATAATTCAAGGTGGTCTTGGCTCATTTTATACTTAAGAATGTACTTCAGTTTTGGATGCTCTGTAGACACTACCTTGTCATACATGCACTGCACACTTCTGATGCCCGCTAAGAAGTCAACGAATGGGGTTTTCCGTGGAGTGGTGAACATTTTCTTGCCGCTGGCGTCTGTGATAGTGGTAATGTCGTTGAAGGCATCCGACAAGAATGGTTTCCACAGATGCTCATTGGCTGGTCGCAGTGGGGCCTTAAATCCTCGAGCCATGGGATTGCGTGAGTTGAGCACATCGAAGAGACGATCGATTGTTCTAATAAATTTTACAGTGGCATCACAGCCCCTAAATTCAGGTAGTCCCTGATCTCGCAAAAATTATATCGCATCTGCAACACTGCTACTTCGTGTTTGGGCAGCAATGTTCACCTTCATTTTTTGTTTTTGCCACTGGATGTGCACATTTCGAACTTTATTGCCCAGTCGCAAACCTTCCAATTCCTGAAGTTTTTGCAGTTCTTTGATGTACTCCCACTTGATTGGATTGTCTTCTTCATCTTTAAGAATGCCATTTGAAGCCAGGGTGTTTCTCATTAGTTTAAGCATATGGCATATGTCTAGAAATACGCTCACTCGATGGTTGGGGTCCAGAGGAAGGGGAAAGGAAGGGACAAGGTTAGGTACCGTCATCGTGGCACCCAATGTCCGAAGCATTGTCAAATGGCATGATGGACCATCACAAATGATTGACTCTACCCACACTCGAATATCTGCGAGCTTACTCAGGCACTGTTGTACTAAATTAGTTCGTTCCACAGCAGACATGCCATTTATGAGGAAATAGCCCACAGGAAGTTTCCAACTGGCATTCAGCGGGACTACCATAAAGACAAGGGCATCAGTAGCCACTGGGTTAGTGTCATCATCACACTCAGTGCCCATATCAACATAACCATGGAGCCTCTTCCCATCCCACTGCACATGTTTTTTTTTATTGCCATCTCATCTAGCATAAGACCACACACAAGTTCATGTCCGCTATCCTTGGCCTGTCTCACCTTCATTCCAAGGATGGTGAATGATTCTGCTGTAAAACCTGGTAGTCCTTCAATAGTACTATACCATTTACGAATCACCGAAGGGTGGGGCAACTGCAAGTCAAAGGTTTTGCGCACAAACCTGTATGCTTTGGCTGAGAAGAAATTCAGAGTCAAGGCAAAGGCACGTAATGCAGGGGGATATTTCTCTTTGGAGGTTGCATCTTTGTGTCTTGCCCTCACAAGTCGCTTCATTATTTCTGAGGGAACATCACATGTTTTCTCCAACATTTCTATCCCGCGCTCTGACATCAGATTCTTCTCCTTCAGTGTCTTCACAACAGACTTCAGGGTGTTTACCTTCTTACAAAGTCGGCGTGATTTCGTTTGCGAGCTCTTGAGTCGTTTCTGAAGAGAAGTAACTTTATCATGCATTTTGTCAAGTTTACGTTTTACACTCCTTGGACTTTCATTAATGCTGTAGGTGTGGTCATGCAATTGATGTGGCTTCGTGGGAGTGCGGTGTGTTGGAACTCCAGCTGTTATGTCATTGTCAGCTGTGGTTGAGTTGGGAGTATCTTTCATACACCCAGCCTCATCCTCAGATGTAGGTTGAATGACACTTCTTGGACGTGGCAGTTTACGATGGTTGATGTTCTGTAAAGATAAGTAGAGAAATAAATTTTGGTTAGATATTGTCTATTTGCGTTACTACCAAAATTATCATACTATTGAAATCCACTATTTTACAATTTTTGATAAATAAACATGGTTTACTACATAAAGTACAAAAATCAGGGGGGTGTTTGACAAAGAGTTACGATTGATCGTAAGTCATGTAAGTCATGATTAAGTGCTTGAGTCATGCCTAAGTTTACAATCAATCGTAAGTTCTGTTTCACAAAGAAATTTAAGTGTGAGGTCTTGCGTAAACTCCATCAAACCATGCGTAAACTTACGCAAGGTCTTGGACCATGCGTAAGTTTTATGAGTTATGCGTAAGTCAGCAGATTCGTATAGCGTTATCAGTAGACTACATTAATTTTGGAAGTAAAAAAGTAGAGAGTGCGCACAATTAGGGTTTTCCCCATCTTCACTATTTATGTCTAATATTTCAGCAAAAAATAAAATCACCTTCCCACAGCATGGTTGATTTATTGTCACTTACCGGTATTCAAATTCAACTTCATGTACTGGTAGTTCAACAATTTTACATGACATATTTACAATGTATATCATTCAATTATCTTTCAATAAAAATGTATCCTATGACATCAACAGTCCATGCACATGAAGTACGATGACCAAAAATGGATAGAATTGCTTGGAAAAGGCAAGACTGATAAAAGTACAGTACTGTGGTACAGATAATTGTGACCAATTTATCCATGAACGATACCATTTTATACACAATTTAATTTTGCCATTGACTTACACACAATTAAATGTCATGTACATGAATTGGGGAGAATAAAACGGTTTAATCCCTGCTTTCTGATGAAATATTTCAATACCGGTAGTTACTGACCTTACGATACAGAGAGGATTGCGGTAATGATCATTAGGACCAATTATACAGGAATGATGACAATTCAGAGCATTTTGGACAATCATGTTCACAAATTAACTAACGCTAACTAACCCATAACAGATATCGTTCAAGCGAGATGCCTGGGCATGGGGTCTATAATAATTTTATATCATCCTTTTTTTCTGTTCAGGCAGTACATGCTGTACCACGATTATCAAAGACATAGGCGTAACAACATAGCTTGGCCTTGCCCTTGGATTGGCCTTGGTATCACTATCAGTAGCAGACAATATCCACTGAAATCTGAATTTTGTTTTAAACATAAAGTTCAGCATTGTGCTACATTCTGTATTAGGTGCGTAGGTTTACTAAGTTATGAGTAAGTGTGGCTGGCTAGCAACCATTATCTTCCAAAATGGCTGCACTGGTGGCAATACTCAGACAGTGAAGATCGCAGGGGATTACGAAGGGAGAGGCACAGGTTGAATGCTAACTCTACCCCAACTCCACGTCCATCGGCATGATTAGTGTATTTTCTAACAAAGAAACCAATGTGTGGGACTGAGTTACCCGAACAGGCAATGATCACAAATGATGTCCAAAATAAATATGCTTGGGATTCTGTAAGGTATGAACTTTGAACTGAATTTCTAATAGCGATTTAAAATCTTTAGAACGCACTAAGTAAGATAAATTTACTTTAAATCACTAATTGCCCAACGCAAATCTCACTTACGCTAAGTTCGACTCGGCAGGAATCGGACCTACGTGCGACTTTTTTGAAACACCCCCCAGAATGGCTAAACTAAATAAAAAAGTGTACATGAGTCTATGTCAAACAAAAATGTGTACATGACTACTTAAGCATACTATTTGTAACTGATTACTCAGAATTGTCATGTGGAAATGCACCATCTGAAGAATCTGAAATCCCTTTCCTCATTTGAGTTCTTGTTCGACCTGCATGTCCACAATATAATACTTTCAAATCCATGCATCACTGATTGAAATGTTATGTAACCCTTTATACATTTTGTGACCAAAATAAGGCATTTCACATTTTGACTGAAAAGGATTTATTCTCTTTCACATTTTAGTCTTTTGGTTTAAATAACCCCTACAAACTTTAGGAAAGAAGAGGACGAATATAAAGTAAATTTGTGAATCTCTAGTCTCTACCTTCCTGAGATGTTCCGGAAAGTTGAAAAGTGTTGGTACAGCATCTGGATGAAGACGTGTTGTCTGGCCAGTGCGATCGAAACACTTCCCCACAATATGATCACAGCAGAGTGCCGAGTATGGACTAGGTGACCAGCAGTCTCTTCTCATCTTGACAACCCACTCCTTCAAAAGAGCAGGTTTACTTCTTGAAAACCTGAAGTTTAAAAGAAATGGAGGAGAACAGTACATGTACAGTGGAGTCATATTCACACATACATTTTTCTTCATCTAATAATATTTCAAATAGAAATCTTGCATTTGCTTTTACTGAAAAAAAATATGAACAAAATTATTCTCAAAAGACTGAGAAAGTGAGATTTATGTGGTTCCACTTGTGACTAAGTAAAACAATGTAATACACACATTAATTCAAAACAAACAGTCATACCGCATACATAAATTATTACATTCCTTGTAATACTAATAGTATATATGCCAATAATATGAAACCCCATTCTGACAAAATCAGTAAAGATATCAGCGACATTGGTCAATATAGTACAGCCTGTATAAAGAGTTAAAGACCATGGCCAAGGTCCGCTGTCTCTAACAAAACACAAATTTACACTGTCTGGGTGGAGTCCAAAATAGGTAGACGTGCTCTGCCTCTGCTGCCCTGGTCTATTTTGACTATTTTGTATTGGTCAGAGACAGCACTCCGGTCTTACCACAAACATGACAAATCGTCTCTCTGGTCTGGATCCACGTTCGAGTTTCGTCTTTTGGATGGTGATGTGAAAAGTCGGTCCCAGAGAGGTAAATAGTCATATTTGACTGAACAAGGGTATTAGTTTTTCGCCAGGAGTGGTCTACACTAGACTACTGACTCGTTTTCAATGAATTTTGCTTACAAAAAAATTTCACATGAATGATGACCGGACCGAGATAAGACTGAAAAATTCAAAATGAAGCATGCAAGACTATGAAATTATGTTTGTCTTTAATAGTGTAGTTCTTAAATATAATAAACAGTCTTCATAGAACATATACTTTTTAAAGATATAAAAATAGTGGATTTCCTCTGTCAAGTCAGCACTTTCTACACAGATCACAATCATACTTTTTTTTTTCAGTATGAGGAACCTTGGGGGTGAGAAAGCCCTGCTCATTGAAAGGTGGAGAAAATAGGCCTGTAGCACCTATTTCAACAAGTGTGCTGAAAATCATACCACTTACTGATGGAAAGTCTTCCCTGAACCTTTTTTCAGGCGATTGGAGCAGTTTATTGCCGCACAAAATGGCATTTCAGTGGTAACTTTACACAATTATTTGAGAAAACGAAGATTCGAAGAAATGAAGACTTGCGTTTAGAGTAGAGAGCTAACCAAGATGGCGGCTGTCACGTGACTGCTGGTGCACGGCGGCAACAAAATCACTGCTCGTGTGAGCCTTCTACCTCTATATACTTCAGTGGGCAGAGTACGTGAGTGACAAATACTTCCTGTATTTCTCTCTTTATTCTCACATTTTCTCAATAACTCCAAAAAAAATCTTCCTTGAATGTAAAGTTTGTAAATGATTCTTCCTTCAAAAGTATTTCAAACATTATAAAATGCTCCACCTTCACGATCTCCCCATCAGAAATTAACCACATATGCCTCTTCTTCTTTCTTCAACACATTCCATCAAGCTTCTTCTTTTTCTTCAGAAATATAATTTTGGTCCTTTCTGCTGTTCCTTTTTGTTCTGTTGCAAACCTCATCTGTTCTGCGTTTTAGCTCATCAAGGAGCTTGAACATGCAAACCAAAAAAATTCTTTTTGATTTATTAGATGGTGATGGTAGTTGTAAGAGAATTAAATTATTTCCTACGCATAAACAAATATTTGTAGGATCGTTGTTTGAGTGGTCTAATGAACAACATTGATAGTAAGAGTAAAAGGTCCATAAGTCCATGGGGGGTAGGAATAGAGGTGTTAAGGGGAAATGAAGAAAAGTGAGGGTGAGAGGAAAATTTGCATGTAAGTGAATGGAGAAATAGGGGTGGTCCAGGAACAACACTTTCCTACTACTCACCAGTTTCTTAACTCAATAGCTCACGGTACTCCACGTGAGCGAACTGTAACGCCCCCAAAGTCACTGTCACGACACCAGGCCAAAGTCGATCCACACTCCGGTGATCACAAGAAAAAGGTCGTACTGAGACCTGAACCCAGGACGGCTGACCGTCGACGCTGCAGAAAAGCCGCTGGGTGAGAGGTTGGGCCGACGTCGGTCAGGTAAAAGTTCACCCAAAAGGCGACTGGGAATTCACACCTTCGGTTCACCAGACAATGACGCTGACATGAACGAGCAGCAGTTCCCAAGCGGAGAACCGCGAAGAACCGCGAGTTCCCAAGCGAAATCCACGACACACACGAGAACCAGGGGAATCACTGGTGCGAGGTGAAATGGCTGGTGCGAGGTGAAATGGCGGACGGGCCCGTAATGAAGGCGTACCTGCTCTCCAGCAACGATTCACTTTCGGAACCAAAAGCAAAACCCGTCACAGCAATAATGACACTGTCACAGGAATCCCTTTCCCGGGGAAACCAATATTCACTCGTGACCAATGTCCACCAGCGTCTGCTCGACACCTCGAAGCAGATCGGCCTTTCTTTCCCGATCTCACTTGAACCGCTTCAGCCTCTTCCTCCTCTTCCGGTTTCTCCCGATCCATTTCGTTTTTCTTTTGAAACACTAATTATTACCTTTGAAGACAGTTATCTCCATTTCACACTCAAACTGTAACAATAATAGTATATGAAACTAAAAATGCTTCCAGTGGATGAAAACCACAAAGACGGAAGTGACGAATCCATAACAAATGTCCACCAGGCGACCAGTCGGCCATCTTTGATTGCATCATGAAGTAAAATGATGTGCATCTGTATACCATCATGTATTGTCTTTGTGCCAAGTATGAACAAAATCGGTCATTACATCCCTGAGATACGGTTACGGACGGTAGACGGACGGACGGATGAGGCCCAATCCATAAGCCCCCGGTTTGGACCAAGTCCAATGGGAGCTAATGAAATCCATAGATGGGTTTTAGGTAGGATTAGCTCCGCGGTCCAGACTGATGATGCCTGGGGTCCAGATATGGGAACAAATCTCAGAACTGTCTTGCAGATAAAGGCAATACTCTGGTTCAAATGGCCGACAATGTTTAGTATGTCTGACATGCAAATCCCCACCTCTTTGACACTTTGAAATACTCAATTTCGGTCTGTAATAGAGGGGATTTAAAAAAAACAGATGGTTCAAATCTTCTGGTTTCCTACAAGTATCACAGATCCCAGTAGAGTGACTCGCTATCATATGGAGGCATGAATTAAGATGACACTGCAGAAGGAGGGATGACAGCCTTGCTTACATAAATACACTTATACGAATCACTAATTTCTTCAAATTTTGACATTTCACTCCAGATTTTGACACTTTATTCCATAATATCCGATCCTCAAATCCGAGGCAAGATTTTAATTATTTACTTTAATGAGTCCATGAGAGGTAATTGTGGTTCCAAGGCAAGGTATTTTTGAGCCAAACAAAATGGTGGCTTAAGAACCCAGCGATGTGACAGAGGGCTGACCAGGACAGTGCACCGCCATTTTTGTGAGGCTTATTTTGTCTTTTGTTTTTTTTTGTGATGAGCACCCCCTAAATTATGTTCAAAAGGGGTGTTTACATTCACCAAAAGACCCAGTTTTAATTCACGCACTCCCTTGGAGTTTGCTTAGTATGTGGGCAAGGTTTCTATCCACAAGTTTTTATGGTTTTGGAGTTATGGAGGACACACACACACACACACAAACACACACACACACACACACACACACACACACACACACTTCCTCTTATTAATATACATATATATTGTTAATATATTGTTATACTGTATGTGTGGGTACAAGGTAGTTATTGAAATTTATGGCCTTGGCATGGTCTGTATTAACCTGAAGTTGGCCTAATGGTGAAGGAGGCTGGCTCAAGATCCTAAGGTCATGATTTAAAGCCCCTGTGGTACTGTTGAATTAATGCCAGGTGGGTCGACTCAGCCTGTCATCCCTTCTGAGGTTGGCAAAATGAGTACGGTACCAGCTAGATGGTAAGGGGGCATTGCATCAGTGGCACAGCCGTGCCCCAGAAAATGATGCAACCAAGCAGCTCACATGGCTCAAAGGTTTCCTCCATTCTCTCCTTCCCTCTGAGATCCTCACAGGCCCAAGGGCATAACGTCATCACCAGGGTCGTCAATGTTATCACCTTGGGTGGGTCCCAAACTCTCCTGCTGTGCTTGTTGTAATGCGGCTCGCTATTTGGCCACCTATCGCTGGCAGAATATGCTGCTATTGGCCAGAGCTGTGGAGCTTTACCCGATTGGGCTGGTGGGGCAGGAAGACGCCATCTCATTGGTCATGCCCCATCACATCAGGGTCAAGATGATATGGGAGAGTCGGGGGATGGAAAGGAGGGATGGCAGGGGAGCATTTGAAGATGGGAGACATTCGCTCTCTTTTGCCAGGGATGCTCCATGGTGTAAGACCTTTACTATTTTTCCAGGGATGCTCGTTAGTGCAGGGTGCTCTTTTTTCTGAGTATGCTTCTTGGTGCTGGATCACTTTTGCTACACTCTGGTCAGCATGGGCCTGCTCTGCCCTCCTCCATGCTATGCCTCCAAAGAGAGTAACAGCTCTTTAAAAAGTCTGCTTGGTTCCATATGAATGATTGTCATGTGTCTTGTGGTCCCAAGGGGAATTTAAATATAATTGTATCGTAAGTGCGTATTTTTTTGTCATTCGTTGTCTGTATTCGTCCTGCTTAATCTGTCTATAAATGTGTCGTGCTTGAGTCTTTATTAGTAAATCCTTATTTCATAAGACTGTGCTGCCTGCTCTATCCACCTCCCGCACTCCACTCGCTTCGGGATAATTGGCTATCCCTGGGGGAAATTGTTAAATTAGTTAAGAGTAAATTAAGAATATCCCTCATTTGCATGAGCGTGGCATACTCGGCGTCATGACAATTGGGACGTGTGGACCATCCGCCCGGGGCTGCAGGTCTTCCAAATTTGTCACCTCTAAATTGGCATTAAGTTGGCCATTTGTGCGAGTCGTTCCTCCCGGTGCAAGCGTCTGCCACACATTGGGTGTTCAAGCAACAACTTATACAGTGCATTCAGAAAGTATTCAGACCCCTTCACTTTTTCACATTTTGCCATGTTGCAGCCTTATGCTGGAATCGTTTAAATTCATTTTTCCCCTCATCAATCTACACTCAATACCCAATAATGACAAAGAGAAAACAGGATTTTAGAAAGTTTTGCAAATTTATTAAAAAGAAAAAACTGAAATATCACATTTACATAAGTATTCATACCCTTTGCTATGACCCTTGAAATTTAGCTCAGGTGCCTCCCATTTCTCTTGATCATCTTTGAGATGTTTCTACACCTTGATTGGAGTCCACCTGTGGTAAATTCAATTAATTGGACATGATTTGGAAAGGCACACACCTGTCTACATAAGGTCTCACAGCTGACAATGCATATCAGAGCAAAAACCAAGCCATGAGGTCGAAGGAACTGCCTGCAGAGCTCAGAGACAGGATTGTGTCGAGGCACAGATCTGGGGAAGCCTACAAAAAAATTTCTGCTGCATTGAAGGTTCCCAACAGCACAGTGGCCTCCATAATTCTTAAATGGAAGAAGTTTGGAACAACCTGCACTCTTCCTAGAGCTGGCCGCCCGGCCAAACTGAGCAATCGGGGGACAAGGACCTTGGTAAGAGAGGTGACCAAGAACCCGATGGTCACTCTGACTGAGCTCCAGAGATCCTGTGTGGAGATGGGAGAAACTTCCAGAAGGACAAGCATCACTGCAACACTCCACTGATCTGGGCTTTATGGCAGAGTGGCCAGACCAGGAGAAGTGGCCAGACCAGAGTACAGGGAGAAGGGTTGGCGAGTTTCTTGTCAGCCATTTGAGGTGAGCAGTAGAGGGTATATTGGCAATTCCTTTTCTGCATTTCTTGCTCGGCTTGGAGTGTGTGGGACAGAAAGAAGGAGGATTAAGGTGGTCCAAAAAGCATCGATCTCTCTGATTTTGATGCTCTACTGGATTATTGTTAGAAATGGTCTAAAACATTCACCCACCAAATATTTTCGCTCAATTCCATCTAGAAACTCATACACACTTCAATTGAAATATGGCGTTTTTCACCAAATTTGGCTAAATGAGAACAATCCAATAGCAACTTCGGTGGAAAAAGTACATGCACTATTGTACTAAGCCATTTTGTGGTTCATGACGTTTTGCATGCGCTTGCGCCTGTAAGTGTGAAATCATCATGGTCGAAACATGTTTGACAATGCTTGAAACATGTTTGAAACATGTTCATACATGTCTGACTCATGTTTCGACCATGAGGACTTCACAGGGGTATGTACCATCAATGACATTATTTAGGAAAAAAATATTTCTAAAGTCTTTCTAAGTCATTAAAATTGACCAAAATGACAAATTTATATGTTATGTTGAGTGTGTATGAGTTTATAGATGACTCAGATGCAAAATATTTTTTGGGTGAACGATTTAGACCATTTCTAACAATAATCCAATAGAGCATCAAAATCCAGATAAAAAAGTGTTTTTTTTGCATTTTTGGACCACCCGAAGGAGGATGTGTGACAAGGTGGCCCAGGTTGCCTTGAAAGGCTCACTTTGGATGTGGAGGAAGTTTATGGAGGCACATCGAACGGTGTAGGTTGAGGTTATGGAATAGAAATGGAGATGTGCGTGTGTGTGTGTGTGTGTGTGTTGCAGGAGTGGGTCATGAGTGGGTGTTGTTTTGCATGAATGGTTTTGCATGTTTTCATGAGTGGTGTTTTCATGAGTGGTAAGGGAAGGTGGTTGGTTGTGAGTGGGGTTTTTTTTTATTTTTTTTTATTACTATTATTTCTTATTTTGTGTGAGTGAGTGAGTGGGTGAGCGTGTGTGTTTTTGCATGAATTAATTTTTGCATGAGTGTGTGTTTTTGTATTCTGAGTGGTGTATGTTGTAAGGGTAGGTGGTTGGTTGGTGTTGTGTGTGTATGTGTGTGTACGAATGATCTGGTGTGTTTTGTTGGTGAGTGGTGAAGGGTATAAAGGTGGGTGTTTGAGTTTTCCACCATGTTTGTTTGGTGCTGTGGATTCTGGATGTGGAGGCGACTTTGTTGTTGTAGTCTGCGTTCGCACTGGCTGGGGGTGGGGGTATGTACGCATCCAGGTGTAGTTGCTGCATGTGGATGTGTATGTGCCCCTGCTGGCCCACCTCAGCTGACCGTATCGAGGTTGAAGGGCCGAAACGGGATGATGCTGAGATGCGAAACGGGATATACACACACTACATGACCAAAATTATGTGGACACCACTTCTAATTAGTGGATTCGGCTGCTTCAGCCACACCCATTGCTGACAGGTATATATAATTGAGCACAGAGCCATACAATCTCCATAGACAAACATTGGCAGTAGAATGGGCCATCCTGAGGAGCTCAGTGACTTTCAACATGGCACTGTCATAGGATGCCACCTTTCCAACAAGTCAGTTCGTCAAATTTCTGCCCTGCTTTAGCTGCCCCCGGTCAAATGTAAGTGCTGTTATTGTGAAGTGGAAACGTCTAGGAGCAACAGCAGCTCAACCACAAAGTGGTAGACCATCACAAGCTCACAGAACGGGACCGCGAGTGCTGAAATGTATAGTGCGTAAAAATCGTCTATCCTAGGTTGCAACAATCACTACCGAGTTCCAAACTGCCTCTGCAAGCAACGTCAGCACAACAACTGTTCATTGGGAGCTTCATGAAATGGGTTTCCATGGCCGATCAGCTGCACACAAGCCTACGATCACCATGCGCAATGCCAGGCGTCGGCTGGAGTGGTGTAAAGCTCGCCACCATTGGAATCTGGAGTAGTGGAAACGCGTTCTCTGGAGTGATCAATCAAGCTTCACCATCTGGCAGTCCGACGGACGAATCTGTGGTTGGCGGATGCCAGGAGAACGCAACCTGCCCGAATGCATAGTGCCAACTGTAAAGTTTGGTGCAGGAGTAATAATGGTCTGGGGCTGTTTTTCATGGTTCGGGCCCCTTAGTTCCAGTGAAGGGAAATCTTAACGCTACAGCATTCAATGACATTCTAGACAATTGTATGCTTCCAACTTTGTGGCAACAGTTTGGGGAAGGCCCTTTCCTCTTTCAGCATGACAATGCCCTCGTGCACAAAGCGAGGTCCATACAGAAATGGTTTGTCGAGATCTGTGTTGAAGAACTTGAATGGCCTGCACAGAGCCCTGACCTCAACCCCATCAAACACCTTTGGGATGAATTGGTACACAGACTGCGAGCCAGGCCTAATCACCCAACATCAGTGCCCGACCTCACTCATGCTCTTGTGGCTGAATGGAAGCAAATCCCCACAGCAATGTTCCAACATCTAGTGGAAAGCCTTCTCAGAAGAGTAGAGACTGTTATAGCAGCAAAGGTGGGGGGGGGGGGGGGACCAACTTCATGTTAATGCCCATGATTTTGGGGAATGAGATGTTTGGTGTACAGGTGTCCACATACTTTTGGTCATGTCGTGTGTGTATATTTATCTATATATATATATATATATATATATATATATATATATATATATATATATATATATATATATATAGATATATCTATATATATATATATATATATATATATATATATATATATATATATATAAATATATATATATATGTATATATATATATATATATTTATATATATATATATATAAATATATATATATATTATAATATATATAACCTTTATTGTACAAACTCAAAACCGCAACAATATATATATATATATATATATATATATATATATATATATATATATATATATATATATATATATTCCCCGAGGAGATTTGTGTGACAAGGTTGCGGCCTGACTGTCATTTGGTCAGGTGCAACAAGACAGGTTATCTTAGGCGAATTGTTTGTACCTTGGGAAGAGAACATGGAGGAGGTGCACGAGAGGAAGAGAGGAAAGAATAGTGAGCTGGAGGCAGCGTGCCGGGAGAAGGGTTGGCGAGTTTCGTGTCAGCCATTTGAGGTGGGGGTGTAGAGGGTATATTGGAAATTCCTTTTCTGCATTTCTTGCTCGGCTTGGAGTGTGTGGGACAGAAAGAAGGAGGATGTGTGACAAGGTGGCCCAAGTTGCCTTGAAAGGCTCATTTTGGATTTGGAGGAAGTTTATGGAGGCATGTCGAATGGTGTAGGTTGAGGTTACGGAATAGAAATGGAGGTGTGTTTGTGTGTGTGTGTGTGTGTGTGTGTGTGTGTATGTGTGTGTGTGTGTTGCAGGAGTGGGTCATGAGTGGATGTGGGTTTGCATGAATGGTTTTGCATGTTTGCATGAGTGGTGCATGTTGGTAAGGGTAGGTGGTTGGTTGTGTGTGGTTTTTTTTGTTTGTTTGTTTGTTTGTTTTTGTTACTATTATTATTTCTTATTTTGTGTATGTGAGTGAGTGAGTGAGGGTGTGTGTTTTTGCATGAATTAATTTTTGCATGAGTGTGTGTGTTTTTGTATGTTGAGTGGTGTAGGTTGTAAGGGTAGGTTGTTGGTTGGTGTTGTGTGTGTATGTGTGTGGATGTGTGTATGAATGATCTGGTGTGTTTTGTTGGTGAGTGGTGAAGGGTATAAAGGTGGGTGTTTGTTTGGTGCTGTGGATTCTGGATGTGGAGGTGTTGCTGTTGTAGTCTGCGTTCGCACTGGCTGGGGGTGGGGGTATGTACACATCCAGGTGTAGTTGCTGCATGTGGATGTGCATGTGCCCCTGCTGGCCCACTTCAGCTGACCGTATCGAGGTTGAAGGGCCGAAACGGGATGATGCTGAGGACCTCGACTGAGGACCCGGTCAGTGCGGCACACTTGTGACCAGGTGTGTTTTGAACTTATATATATATATGTATATACAGTGCGTATCAAAAAAACGGTAATCCGAATTCAAGGGGTTAATATCCAAAGGTTATTTATTTTGACAATTTATATGTGGTTTACTAATTAAGAGGAGATCCTCAGCTTTCGATTGATACCTTCCATGCATCATTGCTGTCACACATGACCGAGTACATGTTTATTGAAAATGACAAATTCAAATCGCATTTTTACAAGTTTGGCTAATCGATGCAAGTCAGGATAATTGGTGCAAAATGAACGTCAGATGTTAACATTTCTCAGGAATGATTGGCCTTTGTGCACCCACACCTTCAACATGTCCACCTCCCCTTTCAACACAAAGCTCACAGCGGCGGAGCATGCCCTGAACTGCTTGTCTCACCATAGCCGGGTCATTGCGCAAAGCATCCACTTCATGTCGAATACGGCCGTGAAATTCGTCAAGATCACAGGGAGAGTTACGAACACCTTGTTCTTTAAATGTCCCCAAACGAAATAATCACATGGTGTGAGGTCAGGTGATCTTGGCAGCCGTTTCACTGCATGGTTGAGGGCGATGACCCGGTCTCCAAAGAGTTCCCTCAGTTGATCTCGGACAGCGATAAGACAATGTGCTGGGGCGCCGTCTTGGGCCCACCAGAGATATCTGAAGACACCACGAACCTGTCGCTCAAAGTTCTCCTCCAGCTGCGGTAAAACTTCATCATTGATCATCTGCAGATACCTGTTCCCATTGACATTCCTTTGAAAGAAAAATGGTCCGATCACCTGACCACTTCCACAAAGTCCCAACCAAACAGTCCACTTTTGTCGATTCATGTTGTTGTCAAAATTAAATTCCGGGGGTTGTCCTGTCGGTGCATATTCAAGAACATTATGGGTATTGACCTTGCCGTCCATGGCGAAGGCAGGTTCGTCGCTGATCAGAAGATACCGCAGGAAATTGACATCTGCTTCGCAATGTGCCATCAACCATCCGTCAAGCACCAGCTTCCTGGCAAAACCCCCTGGTGTAAGTTGATGCCAGATGTGAATCCGATATGGATGTTGGTGGAGGTCCAGTCTTGTGATTCGGTTGAATGTTGCCAAAGGCAATCCCGTCCCATTTCGTCTTGCACTGGTATCTCTAGGATTCTCCAAAACTTGCTGCCTTTTGCTGCAATGTTTATTTCCGATCCCCCCAGTGCGCCTCCTACCAGAATTTCCCCTTGTTGCAGTTGAGGCCAGTGCCATGCTCTTGGTATTTTCTAACATTCGCCCAGATGGTTTTGGCTGCTGGAGGCTCCCGTTCTGGGAAACGTTCCCTGAACGCATCACGAGTTCGCTGCAAACTTCCAGTTTGGTGAAAGGTTGTAACCACGAAGGTC
>NW_027619615.1:0-37067 GCF_964187855.1 Myxine glutinosa
AAGTGGATTTTCAACACTAACACAAGTGCGAAAAGTGGGTTTTCAACACTAACACAAGTGCGAAAAGTGGTTTCCTTCACTAACACAAGTGCGAAAAGTGGTTTTTCAACACTAACACAAGTGCGAAAAGTGGATTTTCAACACTAACACAAGTGCGAAAAGTGGTTTTTCCACACTAATACAAGTGCAAAAGTGGTTTCCTGCACCAACACAAGTGCAAAAAGTGGTTTTTCAACACTAACACAAGTGCGAAAAGTGGTTTTTCAACACTATCACAAGTGCAAAAAGTGTTTTTTCCACACTAATACAAGTGCAAAAGTGGTTTCCTGCACCAACACAAGTGCGAAAAGTGGTTTTTCAACACTAACACAAGTGCGAAAAGTGGTTTTTCAACACTATGACAAGTGCAAAAAGTGTTTTTTCCACACTAATACAAGTGCAAAAGTGGTTTCCTGCACCAACACAAGTGCGAAAAGTGGATTTTCAACACTAACACAAGTGCGAAAAGTGGGTTTTCAACACTAACACAAGTGCGAAAAGTGGTTTCCTTCACTAACACAAGTGTGAAAAGTGTTTTTTCAACACTAACACAAGTGTGAAAAGTGGTTTTTCAACACTAACACAAGTGCGAAAAGTGGTTTTTCCACACTAATACAAGTGCAAAAGTGGTTTCCTGCACCAACACAAGTGCGAAAAGTGGTTTCCTTCACCAACACCAGTGCGAAAAGTGGTTTTTCAACACTAACACAAGTGCAAAAAGTGGTTTTTCCACACTAATACAAGTGCAAAAGTGGTTTCCTGCACCAACACAAGTGGCGAAAAGTGGTTTTTCAACACTAACACAAGTGCGAAAAGTGGTTTTTCAACAATATCACAAGTGCAAAAAGTGTTTTTTCCACACTAATACAAGTGCAAAAGTGGTTTCCTGCACCAACACAAGTGCGAAAAGTGGTTTCCTTCACTAACACATGTGCGAAAAGTGGGGTTTCAACACTAACACAAGTGCGAAAAGTGGTTTCCTTCACCAACACCTGTGTGAAAAGTGGTTTTTCAACACTAACACAAGTGCGAAAAGTGGTTTTTCCACAATAATACAAGTGCAAAAGTGGTATCCTGCACCAACACAAGTGCGAAAAGTGGTTTTTCAACACTAACACAAGTGCGAAAAGTGGTTTTTCAACACTATCACAAGTGCGAAAAGTGGTTTTCCACACTAATACAAGTGCAAAAGTGGTTTCCTGCACCAACACAAGTGCGAAAAGTGGTTTTTCAACACTAACACAAGTGCGAAAAGTGGTTTTTCAACACTAACACAAGTGCGAAAAGTGGTTTTTCCACACAAATACAAGTGCAAAAGTGGTTTCCTGCACCAACACAAGTGCGAAAAGTGGTTTTTCAACACTAACACAAGTGCGAAAAGTGGTTTCCTTCACCAACACAAGTGCAAAAAGTGGTTTCCTTCACTAACACATGTGCGAAAAGTGGGTTTTCAACAGAAACACAAGTGTGAAAAGTGGTTTCCTTCACCAACACCAGTGCGAAAAGTGGTTTTTCAACACTAACACAAGTACGAAAAGTGGTTTTTCCACACTAATACAAGTGCAAAAGTGGTTTCCTGCACCAACACAAGTGCGAAAAGTGATTTTTCAACACTAACACAAGTGCAAAAAGTGGATTTTCAACACTAACACAAGTGCAAAAAGTGGTTTTTCAACACTAACACAAGTGCAAAAGTGGTTTCCTGCACCAACACAAGTGCGAAATGTGGTTTCCTTCACCAACACCAGTGCGAAAAGTGGTTTTTCAACACTAACACAATTGCGAAAAGTGGTTTTCCACACTAATACAAGTGCAAAAGTGGTTTCCTGCACCAACACAAGTGCGAAAAGTGGTTTCCTTCACTTACACATGTGCGAAAAGTGGGTTTTCAACACTAACACAAGTGCGAAAAGTGGTTTCCTTCACTAACACATGTGCGAAAAGTGGGTTTTCAACACTAAGACAAGTGCGAAAAGTGGTTTCCTTCACCAACACCAGTGCGAAAAGTGGTTTTTCAACACTAACACAAGTGCGAAAAGTGGTTTTTCCACACTAATACAAGTGCAAAAGTGGTTTCCTGCACCAACACAAGTGCGAAAAGTGGTTTTTCAACACTAACACAAGTGCGAAAAGTGGTTTTTCAACACTATCACAAGTGCAAAAAGTGTTTTCTCCAAACTAATACAAGTGCAAAAGTGGTTTCCTGCACCAACACAAGTGCGAAAAGTGGTTTTTCAACACTAACACAAGTGCGAAAAGTGGTTTCCTTCACTAACACATGTGCGAAAATTGGGTTTTCAACACTAACACAAGTGCGAAAAGTGGTTTCCTTCACCAACACCAGTGCGAAAAGTGGTTTTTCAACACTAACACAAGTGCAAAAAGTGGTTTTTCCACACTAATACAAGTGCAAAAGTGGTTTCCTGCACCAACACAGGTGCGAAAAGTGGTTTCCTTCACTAACACATGTGCGAAAAGTGGGTTTTCAACACTAACACAAGTGCGAAAAGTGGTTTCCTTCACCAACACCAGTGCGAAAAGTGGTTTATCAACACTAACACAAGTGCAAAAAGTGGTTTTATCCACACTAATACAAGTGCAAAAGTGGTTTCCTGCACCAACACAAGTGGCGAAAAGTGGTTTTTCAACACTGACACAAGTGCGAAAAGTGGTTTTTCAACAATATCACAAGTGCAAAAAGTGTTTTTTCCACACTAATACAAGTGCAAAAGTGGTTTCCTGCACCAACACAAGTGCGAAAAGTGGTTTCCTTCACTAACACATGTGCGAAAAGTGAGTTTTCAACACTAACACAAGTGCGAAAAGTGGTTTCCTTCACCAACACCAGTGCGAAAAGTGGTTTTTCAACACTAACACAAGTGCGAAAAGTGGTTTTTCCACACTAATACAAGTGCAAAAGTGGTTTCCTGCACCAACACAAGTGCGAAAAGTGGTTTTTCAACACTAACACAAGTGCGAAAAGTGGTTTTTCAACACTATCACAAGTGCGAAAAGTGGTTTTTCCACACTAATACAAGTGCAAAAGTGGTTTCCTGCACCAACACAAGTGCGAAAAGTGGTTTTTCAACACTAACACAAGTGCGAAAAGTGGTTTTTCAACACTAACACAAGTGCGAAAAGTGGTTTTTCCACACTAATACAAGTGCAAAAGTGGTTTCCTGCACCAACACAAGTGCGAAAAGTGGTTTTTCAACACTAACACAAGTGCGAAAAGTGGTTTCCTTCACCAACACAAGTGCAAAAAGTGGTTTCCTTCACTAACACATGTGCGAAAAGTGGGTTTTCAACAGAAACACAAGTGTGAAAAGTGGTTTCCTTCACCAACACCAGTGCGAAAAGTGGTTTTTCAACACTAACACAAGTACGAAAAGTGGTTTTTCCACACTAATACAAGTGCACAAGTGGTTTCCTGCACCAACACAAGTGCGAAAAGTGATTTTTCAACACTAACACAAGTGCAAAAAGTGGATTTTCAACACTAACACAAGTGCAAAAAGTGGTTTTTCAACACTAACACAAGTGCAAAAGTGGTTTCCTGCACCAACACAAGTGCGAAATGTGGTTTCCTTCACCAACACCAGTGCGAAAAGTGGTTTTTCAACACTAACACAAGTGCAAAAAGTGGTTTTTCCACACTAATACAAGTGCAAAAGTGGTTTCCTGCACCAACACAAGTGCGAAAAGTGGTTTTTCAACACTAACACAAGTGCGAAAAGTGGTTTTTCAACACTAACACAATTGCGAAAAGTGGTTTTCCACACTAATACAAGTGCAAAAGTGGTTTCCTGCACCAACACAAGTGCGAAAAGTGGTTTCCTTCACTAACACATGTGCGAAAAGTGGGTTTTCAACACTATCACAAGTGCGAAAAGTGGTTTTTCAACACTAATACAAGTGCAAAAGTGGTTTCCTGCACCAACACAAGTGCGAAAAGTGGTTTTTCAACACTAACACAAGTGCTAAAAGTGGTTTCCTTCACTTACACATGTGCGAAAAGTGGGTTTTCAACACTAACACAAGTGCGAAAAGTGGTTTCCTTCACTAACACATGTGCGAAAAGTGGGTTTTCAACACTAACACAAGTGCGAAAAGTGGTTTCCTTCACCAACACCAGTGCGAAAAGTGGTTTTTCAACACTAACACAAGTGCGAAAAGTGGTTTTTCCACACTAATACAAGTGCAAAAGTGGTTTCCTGCACCAACACAAGTGCGAAAAGTGGTTTTTCAACACTAACACAAGTGCGAAAAGTGGTTTTTCAACACTATCACAAGTGCAAAAAGTGTTTTCTCCAAACTAATACAAGTGCAAAAGTGGTTTCCTGCACCAACACAAGTGCGAAAAGTGGTTTTTCAACACTAACACAAGTGCGAAAAGTGGTTTCCTTCACTAACACATGTGCGAAAATTGGGTTTTCAACACTAACACAAGTGCGAAAAGTGGTTTCCTTCACCAACACCAGTGCGAAAAGTGGTTTTTCAACACTAACACAAGTGCAAAAAGTGGTTTTTCCACACTAATACAAGTGCAAAAGTGGTTTCCTGCACCAACACAGGTGCGAAAAGTGGTTTCCTTCACTAACACATGTGCGAAAAGTGGGGTTTCAACACTAACACAAGTGCGAAAAGTGGTTTCCTTCACCAACACCAGTGCGAAAAGTGGTTTATCAACACTAACACAAGTGCAAAAAGTGGTTTTTCCACACTAATACAAGTGCAAAAGGTGGCTTCCTGCACCAACACAAGTGCGAAAAGTGGTTTTTCAACACTAACACAAGTGCGAAAAGTGGTTTTTCAACACTGACACAAGTGCGAAAAGTGGTTTTTCCATTCTAATACAAGTGCAAAAGTGGTTTCCTGCACCAACACAAGTGCGAAAAGTGGTTTTTCAACACTATCGCAAGTGCAAAAAGTGTTTTTCCACACTAATACAAGTGCAAAAGTGGTTTCCTGCACCAACACAAGTGCGAAAAGTGGTTTTTCAACAATAACACAAGTGCGAAAAGTGGTTTTTCAACACTATCACAAGTGCAAAAAGTGTTTTCTCCACACTAATACAAGTGCAAAAGTGGTTTCCTGCACCAACACAAGTGCGAAAAGTGGATTTTCAACACTAACACAAGTGCGAAAAGTGGGTTTTCAACACTAACACAAGTGCGAAAAGTGGTTTCCTTCACTAACACAAGTGCGAAAAGTGGTTTTTCAACACTAACACAAGTGCGAAAAGTGGATTTTCAACACTAACACAAGTGCGAAAAGTGGTTTTTCCACACTAATACAAGTGCAAAAGTGGTTTCCTGCACCAACACAAGTGCAAAAAGTGGTTTTTCAACACTAACACAAGTGTGAAAAGTGGTTTTTCAACACTATCACAAGTGCAAAAAGTGTTTTTTCCACACTAATACAAGTGCAAAAGTGGTTTCCTGCACCAACACAAGTGCGAAAAGTGGTTTTTCAACACTAACACAAGTGCGAAAAGTGGTTTTTCAACACTATGACAAGTGCAAAAAGTGTTTTTTCCACACTAATACAAGTGCAAAAGTGGTTTCCTGCACCAACACAAGTGCGAAAAGTGGATTTTCAACACTAACACAAGTGCGAAAAGTGGGTTTTCAACACTAACACAAGTGCGAAAAGTGGTTTCCTTCACTAACACAAGTGTGAAAAGTGTTTTTTCAACACTAACACAAGTGCGAAAAGTGGTTTTTCAACACTAACACAAGTGCGAAAAGTGGTTTTTCCACACTAATACAAGTGCAAAAGTGGTTTCCTGCACCAACACAAGTGCGAAAAGTGGTTTCCTTCACCAACACCAGTGCGAAAATTGGTTTTTCAACACTAACACAAGTGCAAAAAGTGGTTTTTCCACACTAATACAAGTGCAAAAGTGGTTTCCTGCACCAACACAAGTGGCGAAAAGTGGTTTTTCAACACTAACACAAGTGCGAAAAGTGGTTTTTCAACAATATCACAAGTGCAAAAAGTGTTTTTTCCACACTAATACAAGTGCAAAAGTGGTTTCCTGCACCAACACAAGTGCGAAAAGTGGTTTCCTTCACTAACACATGTGCGAAAAGTGGGTTTTCAACACTAACACAAGTGCGAAAAGTGGTTTCCTTCACCAACACCAGTGCGAAAAGTGGTTTTTCAACACTAACACAAGTGCGAAAAGTGGTTTTTCCACAATAATACAAGTGCAAAAGTGGTTTCCTGCACCAACACAAGTGCGAAAAGTGGTTTTTCAACACTAACACAAGTGCGAAAAGTGGTTTTTCAACACTATCACAAGTGCGAAAAGTGGTTTTTCCACACTAATACAAGTGCAAAAGTGGTTTCCTGCACCAACACAAGTGCGAAAAGTGGTTTTTCAACACTAACACAAGTGCGAAAAGTGGTTTTTCAACACTAACACAAGTGCGAAAAGTGGTTTTTCCACACTAATACAAGTGCAAAAGTGGTTTCCTGCACCAACACAAGTGCAAAAAGTGGTTTTTCAACACTAACACAAGTGCGAAAAGTGGTTTCCTTCACCAACACAAGTGCAAAAAGTGGTTTCCTTCACTAACACATGTGCGAAAAGTGGGTTTTCAACAGAAACACAAGTGTGAAAAGTGGTTTCCTTCACCAACACCAGTGCGAAAAGTGGTTTTTCAACACTAACACAAGTACGAAAAGTGGTTTTTCCACACTAATACAAGTGCAAAAGTGGTTTCCTGCACCAACACAAGTGCGAAAAGTGATTTTTCAACACTAACACAAGTGCAAAAAGTGGATTTTCAACAGTAACACAAGTGCAAAAAGTGGTTTTTCAACACTAACACAAGTGCAAAAGTGGTTTCCTGCACCAACACAAGTGCGAAATGTGGTTTCCTTCACCAACACCAGTGCGAAAAGTGGTTTTTCAACAATAACACAAGTGCAAAAAGTGGTTTTTCCACACTAATACAAGTGCAAAAGTGGTTTCCTGCACCAACACAAGTGCGAAAAGTGTTTTTTCAACACTAACACAAGTGCGAAAAGTGGTTTTTCAACACTAACACAAGTGCGAAAAGTGGTTTTTCCACACTAATACAAGTGCAAAAGTGGTTTCCTGCACCAACACAAGTGCGAAAAGTGGTTTCCTTCACCAACACCAGTGCGAAAATTGGTTTTTCAACACTAACACAAGTGCAAAAAGTGGTTTTTCCACACTAATACAAGTGCAAAAGTGGTTTCCTGCACCAACACAAGTGGCGAAAAGTGGTTTTTCAACACTAACACAAGTGCGAAAAGTGGTTTTTCAACAATATCACAAGTGCAAAAAGTGTTTTTTCCACACTAATACAAGTGCAAAAGTGGTTTCCTGCACCAACACAAGTGCGAAAAGTGGTTTCCTTCACTAACACATGTGCGAAAAGTGGGTTTTCAACACTAACACAAGTGCGAAAAGTGGTTTCCTTCACCAACACCAGTGCGAAAAGTGGTTTTTCAACACTAACACAAGTGCGAAAAGTGGTTTTTCCACAATAATACAAGTGCAAAAGTGGTTTCCTGCACCAACACAAGTGCGAAAAGTGGTTTTTCAACACTAACACAAGTGCGAAAAGTGGTTTTTCAACACTATCACAAGTGCGAAAAGTGGTTTTTCCACACTAATACAAGTGCAAAAGTGGTTTCCTGCACCAACACAAGTGCAAAAAGTGGTTTTTCAACACTAACACAAGTGCGAAAAGTGGTTTCCTTCACCAACACAAGTGCAAAAAGTGGTTTCCTTCACTAACACATGTGCGAAAAGTGGGTTTTCAACAGAAACACAAGTGTGAAAAGTGGTTTCCTTCACCAACACCAGTGCGAAAAGTGGTTTTTCAACACTAACACAAGTACGAAAAGTGGTTTTTCCACACTAATACAAGTGCAAAAGTGGTTTCCTGCACCAACACAAGTGCGAAAAGTGATTTTTCAACACTAACACAAGTGCAAAAAGTGGATTTTCAACAGTAACACAAGTGCAAAAAGTGGTTTTTCAACACTAACACAAGTGCAAAAGTGGTTTCCTGCACCAACACAAGTGCGAAATGTGGTTTCCTTCACCAACACCAGTGCGAAAAGTGGTTTTTCAACACTAACACAAGTGCAAAAAGTGGTTTTTCCACACTAATACAAGTGCAAAAGTGGTTTCCTGCACCAACACAAGTGCGAAAAGTGGTTTTTCAACACTAACACAAGTGCGAAAAGTGGTTTTTCAACACTAACACAAGTGCGAAAAGTGGTTTTTCCACACTAATACAAGTGCAAAAGTGGTTTCCTGCACCAACACAAGTGCGAAAAGTGGTTTTTCAACACTAACACAAGTGCGAAAAGTGGTTTCCTTCACCAACACAAGTGCAAAAAGTGGTTTCCTTCACTAACACATGTGCGAAAAGTAGGTTTTCAACAGAAACACAAGTGTGAAAAGTGGTTTCCTTCACCAACACCAGTGCGAAAAGTGGTTTTTCAACACTAACACAAGTACGAAAAGTGGTTTTTCCACACTAATACAAGTGCAAAAGTGGTTTCCTGCACCAACACAAGTGCGAAAAGTGATTTTTCAACACTAACACAAGTGCAAAAAGTGGATTTTCAACACTAACACAAGTCTAAAAAGTGGTTTTTCAACACTAACACAAGTGCAAAAGTGGTTTCCTGCACCAACACAAGTGCGAAATGTGGTTTCCTTCAGCAACACCAGTGCGAAAAGTGGTTTTTCCACACTAATACAAGTGCAAAAGTGGTTTCCTGCACCAACACAAGTGCGAAAAGTGGTTTTTCAACACTAACACAAGTGCGAAAAGTGGTTTCCTTCACTAACACATGTGCGAAAATTGGGTTTTCAACACTAACACAAGTGCGAAAAGTGGTTTCCTTCACCAACACCAGTGCGAAAAGTGGTTTTTCAACACTAACACAAGTGCAAAAAGTGGTTTTTCCACACTAATACAAGTGCAAAATTGGTTTCCTGCACCAACACAGGTGCGAAAAGTGGTTTCCTTCACTAACACATGTGCGAAAAGTGGGTTTTCAACACTAACACAAGTGCGAAAAGTGGTTTCCTTCACCAACACCAGTGCGAAAAGTGGTTTATCAACACTAACACAAGTGCAAAAAGTGGTTTTTCCACACTAATACAAGTGCAAAAGGTGGCTTCCTGCACCAACACAAGTGCGAAAAGTGGTTTTTCAACACTAACACAAGTGCGAAAAGTGGTTTTTCAACACTGACACAAGTGCGAAAAGTGGTTTTTCCATTCTAATACAAGTGCAAAAGTGGTTTCCTGCACCAACACAAGTGCGAAAAGTGGTTTTTCAACACTATCGCAAGTGCAAAAAGTGTTTTTCCACACTAATACAAGTGCAAAAGTGGTTTCCTGCACCAACACAAGTGCGAAAAGTGGTTTTTCAACACTAACACAAGTGCGAAAAGTGGTTTTTCAACACTATCACAAGTGCAAAAAGTGTTTTCTCCACACTAATACAAGTGCAAAAGTGGTTTCCTGCACCAACACAAGTGCGAAAAGTGGATTTTCAACACTAACACAAGTGCGAAAAGTGGGTTTTCAACACTAACACATGTGCGAAAAGTGGTTTCCTTCACTAACACAAGTGCGAAAAGTGGTTTTTCAACACTAACACAAGTGCGAAAAGTGGATTTTCAACACTAACACAAGTGCGAAAAGTGGTTTTTCCACACTATTACAAGTGCAAAAGTGGTTTCCTGCACCAACACAAGTGCAAAAAGTGGTTTTTCAACACTAACACAAGTGCGAAAAGTGGTTTTTCAACACTATCACAAGTGCAAAAAGTGTTTTTTCCACACTAATACAAGTGCAAAAGTGGTTTCCTGCACCAACACAAGTGCGAAAAGTGGTTTTTCAACACTAACACAAGTGCGAAAAGTGGTTTTTCAACACTATGACAAGTGCAAAAAGTGTTTTTTCCACACTAATACAAGTGCAAAAGTGGTTTCCTGCACCAACACAAGTGCGAAAAGTGGATTTTCAACACTAACACAAGTGCGAAAAGTGGGTTTTCAACACTAACACAAGCGCGAAAAGTGGTTTCCTTCACTAACACAAGTGTGAAAAGTGTTTTTTCAACACTAACACAAGTGCGAAAAGTGGTTTTTCAACACTAACACAAGTGCGAAAAGTGGTTTTTCCACACTAATACAAGTGCAAAAGTGGTTTCCTGCACCAACACAAGTGCGAAAAGTGGTTTCCTTCACCAACACCAGTGCGAAAAGTGGTTTTTCAACACTAACACAAGTGCAAAAAGTGGTTTTTCCACACTAATACAAGTGCAAAAGTGGTTTCCTGCACCAACACAAGTGGCGAAAAGTGGTTTTTCAACACTAACACAAGTGCGAAAAGTGGTTTTTCAACAATATCACAAGTGCAAAAAGTGTTTTTTCCACACTAATACAAGTGCAAAAGTGGTTTCCTGCACCAACACAAGTGCGAAAAGTGGTTTCCTTCACTAACACATGTGCGAAAAGTGGGTTTTCAACACTAACACAAGTGCGAAAAGTGGTTTCCTTCACCAACACCAGTGCGAAAAGTGGTTTTTCAACACTAACACAAGTGCGAAAAGTGGTTTTTCCACAATAATACAAGTGCAAAAGTGGTTTCCTGCACCAACACAAGTGCGAAAAGTGGTTTTTCAACACTAACACAAGTGCGAAAAGTGGTTTTTCAACACTATCACAAGTGCGAAAAGTGGTTTTTCCACACTAATACAAGTGCAAAAGTGGTTTCCTGCACCAACACAAGTGCAAAAAGTGGTTTTTCAACACTAACACAAGTGCGAAAAGTGGTTTTTCAACACTAACACAAGTGCGAAAAGTGGTTTTTCCACACTAATACAAGTGCAAAAGTGGTTTCCTGCACCAACACAAGTGCGAAATGTGGTTTCCTTCACCAACACCAGTGCGAAAAGTGGTTTTTCAACACTAACACAAGTGCAAAAGTGGTTTCCTGCACCAACACAAGTGCGAAATGTGGTTTCCTTCACCAACACCAGTGCGAAAAGTGGTTTTTCAACACTAACACAAGTGCAAAAAGTGGTTTTTCCACACTAATACAAGTGCAAAAGTGGTTTCCTGCACCAACACAAGTGCGAAAAGTGGTTTTTCAACACTAACACAAGTGCGAAAAGTGGTTTTTCAACACTAACACAAGTGCGAAAAGTGGTTTTTCCACACTAATACAAGTGCAAAAGTGGTTTCCTGCACCAACACAAGTGCGAAAAGTGGTTTTTCAACACTAACACAAGTGCGAAAAGTGGTTTCCTTCACCAACACAAGTGCAAAAAGTGGTTTCCTTCACTAACACATGTGCGAAAAGTAGGTTTTCAACAGAAACACAAGTGTGAAAAGTGGTTTCCTTCACCAACACCAGTGCGAAAAGTGGTTTTTCAACACTAACACAAGTACGAAAAGTGGTTTTTCCACACTAATACAAGTGCAAAAGTGGTTTCCTGCACCAACACAAGTGCGAAAAGTGATTTTTCAACACTAACACAAGTGCAAAAAGTGGATTTTCAACACTAACACAAGTCTAAAAAGTGGTTTTTCAACACTAACACAAGTGCAAAAGTGGTTTCCTGCACCAACACAAGTGCGAAATGTGGTTTCCTTCACCAACACCAGTGCGAAAAGTGGTTTTTCCACACTAATACAAGTGCAAAAGTGGTTTCCTGCACCAACACAAGTGCGAAAAGTGGTTTTTCAACACTAACACAAGTGCGAAAAGTGGTTTCCTTCACTAACACATGTGCGAAAATTGGGTTTTCAACACTAACACAAGTGCGAAAAGTGGTTTCCTTCACCAACACCAGTGCGAAAAGTGGTTTTTCAACACTAACACAAGTGCAAAAAGTGGTTTTTCCACACTAATACAAGTGCAAAATTGGTTTCCTGCACCAACACAGGTGCGAAAAGTGGTTTCCTTCACTAACACATGTGCGAAAAGTGGGTTTTCAACACTAACACAAGTGCGAAAAGTGGTTTCCTTCACCAACACCAGTGCGAAAAGTGGTTTATCAACACTAACACAAGTGCAAAAAGTGGTTTTTCCACACTAATACAAGTGCAAAAGGTGGCTTCCTGCACCAACACAAGTGCGAAAAGTGGTTTTTCAACACTAACACAAGTGCGAAAAGTGGTTTTTCAACACTGACACAAGTGCGAAAAGTGGTTTTTCCATTCTAATACAAGTGCAAAAGTGGTTTCCTGCACCAACACAAGTGCGAAAAGTGGTTTTTCAACACTATCGCAAGTGCAAAAAGTGTTTTTCCACACTAATACAAGTGCAAAAGTGGTTTCCTGCACCAACACAAGTGCGAAAAGTGGTTTTTCAACACTAACACAAGTGCGAAAAGTGGTTTTTCAACACTATCACAAGTGCAAAAAGTGTTTTCTCCACACTAATACAAGTGCAAAAGTGGTTTCCTGCACCAACACAAGTGCGAAAAGTGGATTTTCAACACTAACACAAGTGCGAAAAGTGGGTTTTCAACACTAACACATGTGCGAAAAGTGGTTTCCTTCACTAACACAAGTGCGAAAAGTGGTTTTTCAACACTAACACAAGTGCGAAAAGGGGATTTTCAACACTAACACAAGTGCGAAAAGTGGTTTTTCCACACTATTACAAGTGCAAAAGTGGTTTCCTGCACCAACACAAGTGCAAAAAGTGGTTTTTCAACACTAACACAAGTGCGAAAAGTGGTTTTTCAACACTATCACAAGTGCAAAAAGTGTTTTTTCCACACTAATACAAGTGCAAAAGTGGTTTCCTGCACCAACACAAGTGCGAAAAGTGGTTTTTCAACACTAACACAAGTGCGAAAAGTGGTTTTTCAACACTATGACAAGTGCAAAAAGTGTTTTTTCCACACTAATACAAGTGCAAAAGTGGTTTCCTGCACCAACACAAGTGCGAAAAGTGGATTTTCAACACTAACACAAGTGCGAAAAGTGGGTTTTCAACACTAACACAAGCGCGAAAAGTGGTTTCCTTCACTAACACAAGTGTGAAAAGTGTTTTTTCAACACTAACACAAGTGCGAAAAGTGGTTTTTCAACACTAACACAAGTGCGAAAAGTGGTTTTTCCACACTAATACAAGTGCAAAAGTGGTTTCCTGCACCAACACAAGTGCGAAAAGTGGTTTCCTTCACCAACACCAGTGCGAAAAGTGGTTTTTCAACACTAACACAAGTGCAAAAAGTGGTTTTTCCACACTAATACAAGTGCAAAAGTGGTTTCCTGCACCAACACAAGTGGCGAAAAGTGGTTTTTCAACACTAACACAAGTGCAAAAAGTGGTTTTTCAACAATATCACAAGTGCAAAAAGTGTTTTTTCCACACTAATACAAGTGCAAAAGTGGTTTCCTGCACCAACACAAGTGCGAAAAGTGGTTTCCTTCACTAACACATGTGCGAAAAGTGGGTTTTCAACACTAACACAAGTGCGAAAAGTGGTTTCCTTCACCAACACCAGTGCGAAAAGTGGTTTTTCAACACTAACACAAGTGCGAAAAGTGGTTTTTCCACAATAATACAAGTGCAAAAGTGGTTTCCTGCACCAACACAAGTGCGAAAAGTGGTTTTTCAACACTAACACAAGTGCGAAAAGTGGTTTTTCAACACTATCACAAGTGCGAAAAGTGGTTTTTCCACACTAATACAAGTGCAAAAGTGGTTTCCTGCACCAACACAAGTGCAAAAAGTGGTTTTTCAACACTAACACAAGTGCGAAAAGTGGTTTTTCAACACTAACACAAGTGCGAAAAGTGGTTTTTCCACACTAATACAAGTGCAAAAGTGGTTTCCTGCACCAACACAAGTGCGAAAAGTGGTTTTTCAACACTAACACAAGTGCGAAAAGTGGTTTCCTTCACCAACACAAGTGCAAAAAGTGGTTTCCTTCACTAACACATGTGCGAAAAGTGGGTTTTCAACAGAAACACAAGTGTGAAAAGTGGTTTCCTTCACCAACACCAGTGCGAAAAGTGGTTTTTCAACACTAACACAAGTACGAAAAGTGGTTTTTCCACACTAATACAAGTGCAAAAGTGGTTTCCTGCACCAACACAAGTGTGAAAAGTGATTTTTCAACACTAACACAAGTGCAAAAAGTGGATTTTCAACACTAACACAAGTGCAAAAAGTGGTTTTTCAACACTAACACAAGTGCAAAAGTGGTTTCCTGCACCAACACAAGTGCGAAATGTGGTTTCCTTCACCAACACCAGTGCGAAAAGTGGTTTTTCAACACTAACACAAGTGCAAAAAGTGGTTTTTCCACACTAATACAAGTGCAAAAGTGGTTTCCTGCACCAACACAAGTGCGAAAAGTGGTTTTTCAACACTAACACAAGTGCGAAAAGTGGTTTTTCAACACTAACACAATTGCGAAAAGTGGTTTTCCACACTAATACAAGTGCAAAAGTGGTTTCCTGCACCAACACAAGTGCGAAAAGTGGTTTCCTTCACTAACACATGTGCGAAAAGTGGGTTTTCAACACTATCACAAGTGCGAAAAGTGGTTTTTCAACACTAATACAAGTGCAAAAGTGGTTTCCTGCACCAACACAAGTGCGAAAAGTGGTTTTTCAACACTAACACAAGTGCTAAAAGTGGTTTCCTTCACTTACACATGTGCGAAAAGTGGGTTTTCAACACTAATACAAGTGCGAAAAGTGGTTTCCTTCACTAACACATGTGCGAAAAGTGGGTTTTCAACACTAACACAAGTGCGAAAAGTGGTTTCCTTCACCAACACCAGTGCGAAAAGTGGTTTTTCAACACTAACACAAGTGCGAAAAGTGGTTTTTCCACACTAATACAAGTGCAAAAGTGGTTTCCTGCACCAACACAAGTGCGAAAAGTGGTTTTTCAACACTAACACAAGTGCGAAAAGTGGTTTTTCAACACTATCACAAGTGCAAAAAGTGTTTTCTCCAAACTAATACAAGTGCAAAAGTGGTTTCCTGCACCAACACAAGTGCGAAAAGTGGTTTTTCAACACTAACATAAGTGCGAAAAGTGGTTTCCTTCACTAACACATGTGCGAAAATTGGGTTTTCAACACTAACACAAGTGCAAAAAGTGGTTTCCTTCACCAACACCAGTGCGAAAAGTGGTTTTTCAACACTAACACAAGTGCAAAAAGTGGTTTTTCCACACTAATACAAGTGCAAATGTGGTTTCCTGCACCAACACAGGTGCGAAAAGTGGTTTCCTTCACTAACACATGTGCGAAAAGTGGGTTTTCAACACTAACACAAGTGCGAAAAGTGGTTTCCTTCACCAACACCAGTGCGAAAAGTGGTTTATCAACACTAACACAAGTGCAAAAAGTGGTTTTTCCACACTAATACAAGTGCAAAAGGTGGCTTCCTGCACCAACACAAGTGCGAAAAGTGGTTTTTCAACACTAACACAAGTGCGAAAAGTGGTTTTTCAACACTGACACAAGTGCGAAAAGTGGTTTTTCCATTCTAATACAAGTGCAAAAGTGGTTTCCTGCACCAACACAAGTGCGAAAGTGGTTTTTCAACACTATCGCAAGTGCAATAAGTGTTTTTCAACACTAATACAAGTGCAAAAGTGGTTTCCTGCACCAACACAAGTGCGAAAAGTGGTTTTTCAACACTAACACAAGTGCGAAAAGTGGTTTTTCAACACTATCACAAGTGCAAAAAGTGTTTTCTCCACACTAATACAAGTGCAAAAGTGGTTTCCTGCACCAACACAAGTGCGAAAAGTGGATTTTCAACACTAACACAAGTGCGAAAAGTGGGTTTTCAACACTAACACAAGTGCGAAAAGTGGTTTCCTTCACTAACACAAGTGCGAAAAGTGGTTTTTCAACACTAACACAAGTGCGAAAAGTGGATTTTCAACACTAACACAAGTGCGAAAAGTGGTTTTTCCACACTAATACAAGTGCAAAAGTGGTTTCCTGCACCAACACAAGTGCAAAAAGTGGTTTTTCAACACTAACACAAGTGCGAAAAGTGGTTTTTCAACACTATCACAAGTGCAAAAAGTGTTTTTTCCACACTAATACAAGTGCAAAAGTGGTTTCCTGCACCAACACAAGTGAGAAAAGTGGTTTTTCAACACTAACACAAGTGCGAAAAGTGGTTTTTCAACACTATGACAAGTGCAAAAAGTGTTTTTTCCACACTAATACAAGTGCAAAAGTGGTTTCCTGCACCAACACAAGTGCGAAAAGTGGATTTTCAACACTAACACAAGTGCGAAAAGTGGGTTTTCAACACTAACACAAGTGCGAAAAGTGGTTTCCTTCACTAACACAAGTGTGAAAAGTGTTTTTTCAACACTAACACAAGTGCGAAAAGTGGTTTTTCAACACTAACACAAGTGCGAAAAGTGGTTTTTCCACACTAATACAAGTGCAAAAGTGGTTTCCTGCACCAACACAAGTGCGAAAAGTGGTTTTTCAACACTAACACAAGTGCGAAAAGTGGTTTTTCAACACTATCACAAGTGGAAAAATTGTTTTTTCCACACTAATACAAGTGCAATAGTGGTTTCCTGCACCAACACAAGTGGGAAAAGTGGATTTTAAACACCAACACAAGTGCGAAAAGTGGTTTTTCAACACTAACACAAGTGCGAAAAGTGGTTTTTCAACACTAACACAAGTGCGAAAAGTGGTTTTTCCACACTAATACAAGTGCAAAAGTGGTTTCCTGCACCAACACAAGTGCGAAAAGTGGTTTTTCAACACTAACACAAGTGCGAAAAGTGGTTTTTCAACACTAACACAAGTGCGAAAAGTGGTTTTTCAACACTATCACAAGTGCAAAAAGTGTTTTTTCCACACTAATACAAGTGCAAAAGTGGTTTCCTGCACCAACACAAGTGCGAAAAGTGGTTTTTCAGCACTATCACAAGTGCGAAAAGTGGTTTTTCAACACTAACACAAGTGCGAAAAGTGGTTTTTCAACACTATCACAAGTGCAAAAAGTGTTTTTTCCACACTAATACAAGTGCAAAAGTGGTTTCCTGCACCAACACAAGTGCGAAAAGTGGTTTTTCAACACTAACACAAGTGCGAAAAGTGGTTTTTCAACACTAACATAAGTGCGAAAAGTGGTTTTTTCCACACTAATACAAGTGCAAAAGTGGTTTCCTGCACAAACACAAGTGCGAAAAGTGGTTTTTCAACACTATCACAAGTGCGAAAAGTGGTTTTTCAACACTAACACAAGTGCGAAAAGTGGTTTTTCAACACTATCACAAGTGCAAAAAGTGTTTTTTCCACACTAATACAAGTGCAAAAGTGGTTTCCTGCACCAACACAAGTGCGAAAAGTGGTTTTTCAACACTAACACAAGTGCGAAAAGTGGTTTTTCAACACTATGACAAGTGCAAAAAGTGTTTTTTCCACACTAATACAAGTGCAAAAGTGGTTTCCTGCACCAACACAAGTGCGAAAAGTGGATTTTCAACACTAACACAAGTGCGAAAAGTGGGTTTTCAACACTAACACAAGCGCGAAAAGTGGTTTCCTTCACTAACACAAGTGTGAAAAGTGTTTTTTCAACACTAACACAAGTGCGAAAAGTGGTTTTTCAACACTAACACAAGTGCGAAAAGTGGTTTTTCCACACTAATACAAGTGCAAAAGTGGTTTCCTGCACCAACACAAGTGCGAAAAGTGGTTTCCTTCACCAACACCAGTGCGAAAAGTGGTTTTTCAACACTAACACAAGTGCAAAAAGTGGTTTTTCCACACTAATACAAGTGCAAAAGTGGTTTCCTGCACCAACACAAGTGGCGAAAAGTGGTTTTTCAACACTAACACAAGTGCGAAAAGTGGTTTTTCAACAATATCACAAGTGCAAAAAGTGTTTTTTCCACACTAATACAAGTGCAAAAGTGGTTTCCTGCACCAACACAAGTGAGAAAAGTGGTTTTTCAACACTAACACAAGTGCGAAAAGTGGTTTTTCAACACTATGACAAGTGCAAAAAGTGTTTTTTCCACACTAATACAAGTGCAAAAGTGGTTTCCTGCACCAACACAAGTGCGAAAAGTGGATTTTCAACACTAACACAAGTGCGAAAAGTGGGTTTTCAACACTAACACAAGTGCGAAAAGTGGTTTCCTTCACTAACACAAGTGTGAAAAGTGTTTTTTCAACACTAACACAAGTGCGAAAAGTGGTTTTTCAACACTAACACAAGTGCGAAAAGTGGTTTTTCCACACTAATACAAGTGCAAAAGTGGTTTCCTGCACCAACACAAGTGCGAAAAGTGGTTTTTCAACACTAACACAAGTGCGAAAAGTGGTTTTTCAACACTATCACAAGTGGAAAAATTGTTTTTTCCACACTAATACAAGTGCAATAGTGGTTTCCTGCACCAACACAAGTGGGAAAAGTGGATTTTAAACACCAACACAAGTGCGAAAAGTGGTTTTTCAACACTAACACAAGTGCGAAAAGTGGTTTTTCAACACTAACACAAGTGCGAAAAGTGGTTTTTCCACACTAATACAAGTGCAAAAGTGGTTTCCTGCACCAACACAAGTGCGAAAAGTGGTTTTTCAACACTAACACAAGTGCGAAAAGTGGTTTTTCAACACTAACACAAGTGCGAAAAGTGGTTTTTCAACACTATCACAAGTGCAAAAAGTGTTTTTTCCACACTAATACAAGTGCAAAAGTGGTTTCCTGCACCAACACAAGTGCGAAAAGTGGTTTTTCAGCACTATCACAAGTGCGAAAAGTGGTTTTTCAACACTAACACAAGTGCGAAAAGTGGTTTTTCAACACTATCACAAGTGCAAAAAGTGTTTTTTCCACACTAATACAAGTGCAAAAGTGGTTTCCTGCACCAACACAAGTGCGAAAAGTGGTTTTTCAACACTAACACAAGTGCGAAAAGTGGTTTTTCAACACTAACATAAGTGCGAAAAGTGGTTTTTTCCACACTAATACAAGTGCAAAAGTGGTTTCCTGCACAAACACAAGTGCGAAAAGTGGTTTTTCTACACTATCACAAGTGCGAAAAGTGGTTTTTCAACACTAACACAAGTGCGAAAAGTGGTTTTTCAACACTATCACAAGTGCAAAAAGTGTTTTTTCCACACTAATACAAGTGCAAAAGTGGTTTCCTGCACCAACACAAGTGCGAAAAGTGGTTTTTCAACACTAACACAAGTGCGAAAAGTGGTTTTTCAACACTATGACAAGTGCAAAAAGTGTTTTTTCCACACTAATACAAGTGCAAAAGTGGTTTCCTGCACCAACACAAGTGCGAAAAGTGGATTTTCAACACTAACACAAGTGCGAAAAGTGGGTTTTCAACACTAACACAAGCGCGAAAAGTGGTTTCCTTCACTAACACAAGTGTGAAAAGTGTTTTTTCAACACTAACACAAGTGCGAAAAGTGGTTTTTCAACACTAACACAAGTGCGAAAAGTGGTTTTTCCACACTAATACAAGTGCAAAAGTGGTTTCCTGCACCAACACAAGTGCGAAAAGTGGTTTCCTTCACCAACACCAGTGCGAAAAGTGGTTTTTCAACACTAACACAAGTGCAAAAAGTGGTTTTTCCACACTAATACAAGTGCAAAAGTGGTTTCCTGCACCAACACAAGTGGCGAAAAGTGGTTTTTCAACACTAACACAAGTGCGAAAAGTGGTTTTTCAACAATATCACAAGTGCAAAAAGTGTTTTTTCCACACTAATACAAGTGCAAAAGTGGTTTCCTGCACCAACACAAGTGCGAAAAGTGGTTTCCTTCACTAACACATGTGCGAAAAGTGGGTTTTCAACACTAACACAAGTGCGAAAAGTGGTTTCCTTCACCAACACCAGTGCGAAAAGTGGTTTTTCAACACTAACACAAGTGCGAAAAGTGGTTTTTCCACAATAATACAAGTGCAAAAGTGGTTTCCTGCACCAACACAAGTGCGAAAAGTGGTTTTTCAACACTAACACAAGTGCGAAAAGTGGTTTTTCAACACTATCACAAGTGCGAAAAGTGGTTTTTCCACACTAATACAAGTGCAAAAGTGGTTTCCTGCACCAACACAAGTGCAAAAAGTGGTTTTTCAACACTAACACAAGTGCGAAAAGTGGTTTTTCAACACTAACACAAGTGCGAAAAGTGGTTTTTCCACACTAATACAAGTGCAAAAGTGGTTTCCTGCACCAACACAAGTGCGAAAAGTGGTTTTTCAACACTAACACAAGTGCGAAAAGTGGTTTCCTTCACCAACACAAGTGCAAAAAGTGGTTTCCTTCACTAACACATGTGCGAAAAGTGGGTTTTCAACAGAAACACAAGTGTGAAAAGTGGTTTCCTTCACCAACACCAGTGCGAAAAGTGGTTTTTCAACACTAACACAAGTACGAAAAGTGGTTTTTCCACACTAATACAAGTGCAAAAGTGGTTTCCTGCACCAACACAAGTGTGAAAAGTGATTTTTCAACACTAACACAAGTGCAAAAAGTGGATTTTCAACACTAACACAAGTGCAAAAAGTGGTTTTTCAACACTAACACAAGTGCAAAAGTGGTTTCCTGCACCAACACAAGTGCGAAATGTGGTTTCCTTCACCAACACCAGTGCGAAAAGTGGTTTTTCAACACTAACACAAGTGCAAAAAGTGGTTTTTCCACACTAATACAAGTGCAAAAGTGGTTTCCTGCACCAACACAAGTGCGAAAAGTGGTTTTTCAACACTAACACAAGTGCGAAAAGTGGTTTTTCAACACTAACACAATTGCGAAAAGTGGTTTTCCACACTAATACAAGTGCAAAAGTGGTTTCCTGCACCAACACAAGTGCGAAAAGTGGTTTCCTTCACTAACACATGTGCGAAAAGTGGGTTTTCAACACTATCACAAGTGCGAAAAGTGGTTTTTCAACACTAATACAAGTGCAAAAGTGGTTTCCTGCACCAACACAAGTGCGAAAAGTGGTTTTTCAACACTAACACAAGTGCTAAAAGTGGTTTCCTTCACTTACACATGTGCGAAAAGTGGGTTTTCAACACTAATACAAGTGCGAAAAGTGGTTTCCTTCACTAACACATGTGCGAAAAGTGGGTTTTCAACACTAACACAAGTGCGAAAAGTGGTTTCCTTCACCAACACCAGTGCGAAAAGTGGTTTTTCAACACTAACACAAGTGCGAAAAGTGGTTTTTCCACACTAATACAAGTGCAAAAGTGGTTTCCTGCACCAACACAAGTGCGAAAAGTGGTTTTTCAACACTAACACAAGTGCGAAAAGTGGTTTTTCAACACTATCACAAGTGCAAAAAGTGTTTTCTCCAAACTAATACAAGTGCAAAAGTGGTTTCCTGCACCAACACAAGTGCGAAAAGTGGTTTTTCAACACTAACATAAGTGCGAAAAGTGGTTTCCTTCACTAACACATGTGCGAAAATTGGGTTTTCAACACTAACACAAGTGCAAAAAGTGGTTTCCTTCACCAACACCAGTGCGAAAAGTGGTTTTTCAACACTAACACAAGTGCAAAAAGTGGTTTTTCCACACTAATACAAGTGCAAATGTGGTTTCTTGCACCAACACAGGTGCGAAAAGTGGTTTCCTTCACTAACACATGTGCGAAAAGTGGGTTTTCAACACTAACACAAGTGCGAAAAGTGGTTTCCTTCACCAACACCAGTGCGAAAAGTGGTTTATCAACACTAACACAAGTGCAAAAAGTGGTTTTTCCACACTAATACAAGTGCAAAAGGTGGCTTCCTGCACCAACACAAGTGCGAAAAGTGGTTTTTCAACACTAACACAAGTGCGAAAAGTGGTTTTTCAACACTGACACAAGTGCGAAAAGTGGTTTTTCCATTCTAATACAAGTGCAAAAGTGGTTTCCTGCACCAACACAAGTGCGAAAGTGGTTTTTCAACACTATCGCAAGTGCAAAAAGTGTTTTTCAACACTAATACAAGTGCAAAAGTGGTTTCCTGCACCAACACAAGTGCGAAAAGTGGTTTTTCAACACTAACACAAGTGCGAAAAGTGGTTTTTCAACACTATCACAAGTGCAAAAAGTGTTTTCTCCACACTAATACAAGTGCAAAAGTGGTTTCCTGCACCAACACAAGTGCGAAAAGTGGATTTTCAACACTAACACAAGTGCGAAAAGTGGGTTTTCAACACTAACACAAGTGCGAAAAGTGGTTTCCTTCACTAACACAAGTGCGAAAAGTGGTTTTTCAACACTAACACAAGTGCGAAAAGTGGATTTTCAACACTAACACAAGTGCGAAAAGTGGTTTTTCCACACTAATACAAGTGCAAAAGTGGTTTCCTGCACCAACACAAGTGCAAAAAGTGGTTTTTCAACACTAACACAAGTGCGAAAAGTGGTTTTTCAACACTATCACAAGTGCAAAAAGTGTTTTTTCCACACTAATACAAGTGCAAAAGTGGTTTCCTGCACCAACACAAGTGAGAAAAGTGGTTTTTCAACACTAACACAAGTGCGAAAAGTGGTTTTTCAACACTATGACAAGTGTAAAAAGTGTTTTTTCCACACTAATACAAGTGCAAAAGTGGTTTCCTGCACCAACACAAGTGCGAAAAGTGGATTTTCAACACTAACACAAGTGCGAAAAGTGGGTTTTCAACACTAACACAAGTGCGAAAAGTGGTTTCCTTCACTAACACAAGTGTGAAAAGTGTTTTTTCAACACTAACACAAGTGCGAAAAGTGGTTTTTCAACACTAACACAAGTGCGAAAAGTGGTTTTTCCACACTAATACAAGTGCTAAAGTGGTTTCCTGCACCAACACAAGTGCGAAAAGTGGTTTTTCAACACTAACACAAGTGCGAAAAGTGGTTTTTCAACACTATCACAAGTGGAAAAATTGTTTTTTCCACACTAATACAAGTGCAATAGTGGTTTCCTGCACCAACACAAGTGGGAAAAGTGGATTTTAAACACTAACACAAGTGCGAAAAGTGGGTTTTCAACACTAACAGAAGTGCGAAAAGTGGTTTCCTTCACTAACACAAGTGTGAAAAGTGGTTTTTCAACACTAACACAAGTGCGAAAAGAGGTTTCCTTCACTAACACAAGTGCGAAAAGTGGTTTTCAACACTAATACAAGTGCAAAAGTGGTTTCCTGCACCAATACAAGTGCGAAAAGTGGTTTTTCAACACTAACACAAGTGCGAAAAGTGGTTTTTCAACACTAACACAAGTGCGAAAAGTGTTTTTTCCACACTAATACAAGTGCAAAAGTGGTTTCCTACACCAACACAAGTGCGAAAAGTGGTTTTTCAACACTAACACAAGTGCGAAAAGTGGTTTTTCAACACTAACACAAGTGCGAAAAGTGGTTTTTCCACACTAATACAAGTGCAAAAGTGGTTTCCTGCACCAACACAAGTGCGAAAAGTGGTTTTTCAACACTAACACAAGTGCAAAAAGTGGTTTTTCAACACTAACACAAGTGCGAAAAGTGGTTTTTCAACACTATCACAAGTGCAAAAAGTGTTTTTTCCACACTAATACAAGTGCAAAAGTGGTTTCCTGCACCAACAAAAGTGCGAAAAGTGGTTTTTCAACACTATCACAAGTGCAAAAAGTGGTTTTTCAACACTAACACAAGTGCGAAAAGTGGTTTTTCAACACTATCACAAGTGCAAAAAGTGTTTTTTCCACACTAATACAAGTGCAAAAGTGGTTTCCTGCACCAACACAAGTGCGAAAAGTGGTTTTTCAACACTAACACAAGTGCGAAAAGTGGTTTTTCAACACTAACACAAGTGCGAAAAGTGGTTTTTCAACACTAACATAAGTGCGAAAAGTGGTTTTTTCCACACTAATACAAGTGCAAAAGTGGTTTCCTGCACTAACACAAGTGCGAAAAGTGGTTTTTCAACACTATCACAAGTGCGAAAAGTGGTTTTTCAACACTAACACAAGTGCGAAAAGTGGTTTTTCAACACTATCACAAGTGCAAAAAGTGTTTTTTCCACACTAATACAAGTGCAAAAGTGGTTTCCTGCACCAACACAAGTGCGAAAAGTGGTTTTTCCACACTAACACAAGTGCGAAAAGTGGTTTTTCAACACTAACACAAGGGCGAAAAGTGGTTTTTCAACACTAACACAAGTGCGAAAAGTGGTTTTTCCACACTAATACAAGTGCAAAAGTGGTTTCCTGCACCAACACAAGTGCGAAAAGTGGTTTTTCAACACTAACACAAGTGCGAAAAGTGGTTTTTCAACACTATCACAAGTGCAAAAGTGTTTTTTCCACACTAATACAAGTGCAAAAGTGGTTTCCTGCACCAACACAAGTGTGAAAAGTGGTTTTTCAACACTATCACAAGTGCGAAAAGTGGTTTTTCAACACTAACACAAGTGTGAAAAGTGGTTTTTCAACACCAACACAAGTGCGAAAAGTGGTTTTTCCACACTAATACAAGTGCAAAAGTGGTTTCCTGCACCAACACAAGTGCGAAAAGTGGTTTTTCAACACTAACACAAGTGCGAAAAGTGGTTTTTCAACACTAACACAAGTGCGAAAAGTGGTTTTTCCACACTAATACAAGTGCAAAAGTGGTTTCCTGCACCAACACAAGTGCGAAAAGTGGTTTTTCAACACTATCACAAGTGCGAAAAGTGGTTTTTCAACACTAACACAAGTGCGAAAAGTGGTTTTTCAACACTATCACAAGTGCAAAAAGTGTTTTTTCCACACTAATACAAGTGCAAAAGTGGTTTCCTGCACCAACACAAGTGCGAAAAGTGGTTTTTCAACACTAACACAAGTGCAAAAAGTGGTTTTTCAACACTAACACAAGTGCGAAAAGTGGTTTTTCAACACTAACACAAGTGCGAAAAGTGGTTTTTCCACACTAATACAAGTGCAAAAGTGGTTTCCTGCACCAACACAAGTGCGAAAAGTGGTTTTTCAACACTAACACAAGTGCGAAAAGTGGTTTTTCAACACTAACACAAGTGCAAAAAGTGGTTTTTGCACACGAAAACAAGTGCAAAAGTGGTTTCCTGCACCAACACAAGTGCGAAAAGTGGTTTTTCAACACTAACACAAGTGCGAAAAGTGGTTTTCAACACTATCACAAGTGCGAAAAGTGGTTTTTCAACACTAACACAAGTGCGAAAAGTGGTTTTTCAACACTATCACAAGGGCAAAAAGTGTTTTTTCCACACTAATACAAGTGCAAAAGTGGTTTCCTGCACAAACACAAGTGTGAAAAGTGGTTTTTCAACACTATCACAAGTGCAAAAAGTATTTTTTCCACACTAATACAAGTGCAAAAGTGGTTTCCTGCACCAACACAAGTGCGAAAAGTGGTTTTTCAACACTAACACAAGTGCGAAAAGTGGTTTTTCAACACTAACACAAGTGCGAAAAGTGGTTTTTCCACACTAATACAAGTGCAAAAGTGGTTTCCTGCACCAACACAAGTGCGAAATGTGGTTTTTCAACACTAACACAAGTGTGAAAAGTGGTTTTTCAACACTATCACAAGTGCAAAAAGTGTTTTTTCCACACTAATACAAGTGCAAAAGTGGTTTCCTGCACCAACACAAGTGCGAAAAGTGGTTTTTCAACACTAACACAAGTGCGAAAAGTGGTTTTTCAACACTAACACAAGTGCGAAAAGTGGTTTTTCAACACTAACACAAGTGTGAAAAGTGGTTTTCCACACTAATACAAGTGCAAAAGTGGTTTCCTGCACCAACACAAGTGCGAAAAGTGGTTTTTCAACACTAACACAAGTGCGAAAAGTGGTTTTTCCACACTAACACAAGTGTGAAAAGTGGTTTTTCAACACTAACACAAGTGCGAAAAGTGGTTTTTCAACACTAACACAAGTGCGAAAAGTGGTTTTTCCACACTACTACAAGTGCAAAAGTGGTTTCCTGCACCAACACAAGTGCGAAAAGTGGTTTTTCAACACTAACACAAGTGCGAAAAGTGGTTTTTCAACACTAACACAAGTGCGAAAAGTGGTTTTTCAACACTATCACAAGTGCAAAAAGTGTTTTTTCACATTACTACAAGTGCAAAAGTGGTTTCCTCCACCAACACAAGTGCGAAAAGTGGTTTTTCAACACTATCACAAGTGCCAAAAGTGGTTTTTCCACACTACTACAAGTGCAAAAGTGGTTTCCTGCACCAACACAAGTGCGAAAAGTGGTTTTTCAACACTAACACAAGTGCGAAAAGTGGTTTTTCAACACTATCACAAGTGCAAAAAGTGTTTTTTTCACACTAATACAAGTGCAAAAGTGGTTTCCTGCACCAACACAAGTGCGAAAAGTGGTTTTTCAACACTAACACAAGTGCGAAAAGTGGTTTTTCAACACTAACACAAGTGCGAAAAGTGGTTTTTCAACACTAACACAAGTGCGAAAAGTGGTTTTTCCACACTAATACAAATGCAAAAGTGGTTTCCTGCACCAACACAAGTGCGAAAAGTGGTTTTTCAACACTAACACAAGTGTAAAAAGTGGTTTTTCAACACTAACACAAGTGCGAAAAGTGGTTTTTCAACACTAACACAAGTGCGAAAAGTGGTTTTTTCCACACTACTACAAGTGCAAAAGTGGTTTCCTGCACCAACACAAGTGCGAAAAGTGGTTTTTCAACACTAACACAAGTGCGAAAAGTGGTTTTTCAACACTAACACAAGTGCGAAAAGTGGTTTTTCCACACTAATACAAGTGCAAAAGTGGTTTCCTGCACCAACACAAGTGCGAAAAGTGGTTTTTCAACACTAACACAAGTGCGAAAAGTGGTTTTTCAACGCTATCACAAGTGCAAAAAGTGTTTTTTCCACACTAATACAAGTGTAAAAGTGGTTGCCTGTACCAACACAAGTGCGAAAAGTGGTTTTTCAACACTATCACAGTGCGAAAAGTGGTTTTTCAACACTAACACAAGTGCGAAAAGTGGTTTTTCAACACTATCACAAGGGCAAAAAGTGTTTTTTCCACACTAATACAAGTGCAAAAGTGGTTTCCTGCACCAACACAAGTGTGAAAAGTGGTTTTTCAACACTAACACAAGTGCGAAAAGTGGTTTTTCAACACTATCACAAGTGCAAAAAGTGTTTTTTCCACACTAATACAAGTGCAAAAGTGGTTTCCTGCACCAACACAAGTGCGAAAAGTGGTTTTTCAACACTAACACAAGTGCGAAAAGTGGTTTTTCAACACTAACACAAGTGCGAAAAGTGGTTTTTCCACACTAATACAAGTGCAAAAGTGGTTTCCTGCACCAACACAAGTGCGAAAAGTGGTTTTTCAACACTAACACAAGTGCGAAAAGTGGTTTTTCAAAACTAACACAAGTGCGAAAAGTGGTTTTTCCACACTAATACAAGTGCAAAAGTGGTTTCCTGCACCAACACAAGTGCGAAAAGTGGTTTTTCAACACTAACACAAGTGCGAAAAGTGGTTTTTCAACACTAACACAAGTGCGAAAAGTGGTTTTTCAACACTATCACAAGTGCAAAAAGTGTTTTTTCCACACTAATACAAGTGCAAAAGTGGTTTCCTGCACCAACACAAGTGCGAAAAGTGGTTTTTCAGCACTATCACAAGTGCGAAAAGTGGTTTTTCAACACTAACACAAGTGCAAAAAGTGATTTTTCAACACTATCACAAGTGCAAAAAGTGTTTTTTCCACACTAATACAAGTGCAAAAGTGGTTTCCTGCACCAACACAAGTGCGAAAAGTGGTTTTTCCACACTAACACAAGTGCGAAAAGTGGTTTTTCAACACTAACACAAGTGCGAAAAGTGGTTTTTCAACACTAACACAAGTGCGAAAAGTGGTTTTTCCACACTACTACAAGTGCAAAAGTGGTTTCCTGCACCAACACAAGTGCGAAAAGTGGTTTTTCAACACTAACACAAGTGCGAAAAGTGGTTTTTCAACACTAACACAAGTGCGAAAAGTGGTTTTTCAACACTATCACAAGTGCAAAAAGTGTTTTTTCCACATTACTACAAGTGCAAAAGTGGTTTCCTCCACCAACACAAGTGCGAAAAGTGGTTTTTCAACACTATCACAAGTGCCAAAAGTGGTTTTTCCACACTACTACAAGTGCAAAAGTGGTTTCCTGCACCAACACAAGTGCGAAAAGTGGTTTTTCAACACTAACACAAGTGCAAAAAGTGGTTTTTCAACACTATCACAAGTGCAAAAAGTGTTTTTTTCACACTAATACAAGTGCAAAAGTGGTTTCCTGCACCAACACAAGTGCGAAAAGTGGTTTTTCAACACTAACACAAGTGCGAAAAGTGGTTTTTCAACACTAACACAAGTGCGAAAAGTGGTTTTTCAACACTAACACAAGTGCGAAAAGTGGTTTTTCCACACTAATACAAATGCAAAAGTGGTTTCCTGCACCAACACAAGTGCGAAAAGTGGTTTTTCAACACTAACACAAGTGTGAAAAGTGGTTTTTCAACACTAACACAAGTGCGAAAAGTGGTTTTTCAACACTAACACAAGTGCGAAAAGTGGTTTTTTCCACACTACTACAAGTGCAAAAGTGGTTTCCTGCACCAACACAAGTGCGAAAAGTGGTTTTTCAACACTAACACAAGTGCGAAAAGTGGTTTTTCAACACTATCACAAGTGCAAAAAGTGTTTTTTCCACACTAATACAAGTGCAAAAGTGGTTTCCTGCACCAACACAAGTGCGAAAAGTGGTTTTTCCACACTAACACAAGTGCGAAAAGTGGTTTTTCAACACTAACACAAGTGCGAAAAGTGGTTTTTCAACACTAACACAAGTGCGAAAAGTGGTTTTTCCACACTAATACAAGTGCAAAAGTGGTTTCCTGCACCAACACAAGTGCGAAAAGTGGTTTTTCAACACTAACACAAGTGCGAAAAGTGGTTTTTCAACACTATCACAAGTGCAAAAGTGTTTTTTCCACACTAATACAAGTGCAAAAGTGGTTTCCTGCACCAACACAAGTGTGAAAAGTGGTTTTTCAACACTATCACAAGTGCGAAAAGTGGTTTTTCAACAATAACACAAGTGTGAAAAGTGGTTTTTCAACACCAACACAAGTGCGAAAAGTGGTTTTTCCACACTAATACAAGTGCAAAAGTGGTTTCCTGCACCAACACAAGTGCGAAAAGTGGTTTTTCAACACTAACACAAGTGCGAAAAGTGGTTTTTCAACACTAACACAAGTGCGAAAAGTGGTTTTTTCCACACTAATACAAGTGCAAAAGTGGTTTCCTGCACCAACACAAGTGCGAAAAGTGGTTTTTCAACACTATCACAAGTGCGAAAAGTGGTTTTTCAACACTAACACAAGTGCGAAAAGTGGTTTTTCAACACTATCACAAGTGCAAAAAGTGTTTTTTCCACACTAATACAAGTGCAAAAGTGGTTTCCTGCACCAACACAAGTGCGAAAAGTGGTTTTTCAACACTAACACAAGTGCAAAAAGTGGTTTTTCAACACTAACACAAGTGCGAAAAGTGGTTTTTCAACACTAACACAAGTGCGAAAAGTGGTTTTTCCACACTAATACAAGTGCAAAAGTGGTTTCCTGCACCAACACAAGTGCGAAAAGTGGTTTTTCAACACTAACACAAGTGCGAAAAGTGGTTTTTCAACACTAACACAAGTGCAAAAAGTGGTTTTTGCACACGAAAACAAGTGCAAAAGTGGTTTCCTGCACCAACACAAGTGCGAAAAGTGGTTTTTCAACACTAACACAAGTGCGAAAAGTGGTTTTCAACACTATCACAAGTGCGAAAAGTGGTTTTTCAACACTAACACAAGTGCGAAAAGTGGTTTTTCAACACTATCACAAGGGCAAAAAGTGTTTTTTCCACACTAATACAAGTGCAAAAGTGGTTTCCTGCACAAACACAAGTGTGAAAAGTGGTTTTTCAACACTATCACAAGTGCAAAAAGTATTTTTTCCACACTAATACAAGTGCAAAAGTGGTTTCCTGCACCAACACAAGTGCGAAAAGTGGTTTTTCAACACTAACACAAGTGCGAAAAGTGGTTTTTCAACACTAACACAAGTGCGAAAAGTGGTTTTTCCACACTAATACAAGTGCAAAAGTGGTTTCCTGCACCAACACAAGTGCGAAAAGTGGTTTTTCAACACTAACACAAGTGTGAAAAGTGGTTTTTCAACACTATCACAAGTGCAAAAAGTGTTTTTTCCACACTAATACAAGTGCAAAAGTGGTTTCCTGCACCAACACAAGTGCGAAAAGTGGTTTTTCAACACTAACACAAGTGCGAAAAGTGGTTTTTCAACACTAACACAAGTGCGAAAAGTGGTTTTTCAACACTAACACAAGTGTGAAAAGTGGTTTTCCACACTAATACAAGTGCAAAAGTGGTTTCCTGCACCAACACAAGTGCGAAAAGTGGTTTTTCAACACTAACACAAGTGCGAAAAGTGGTTTTTCCACACTAACACAAGTGCGAAAAGTGGTTTTTCAACACTAACACAAGTGCGAAAAGTGGTTTTTCAACACTAACACAAGTGCGAAAAGTGGTTTTTCCACACTACTACAAGTGCAAAAGTGGTTTCCTGCACCAACACAAGTGCGAAAAGTGGTTTTTCAACACTAACACAAGTGCGAAAAGTGGTTTTTCAACACTAACACAAGTGCGAAAAGTGGTTTTTCAACACTATCACAAGTGCAAAAAGTGTTTTTTCACATTACTACAAGTGCAAAAGTGGTTTCCTCCACCAACACAAGTGCGAAAAGTGGTTTTTCAACACTATCACAAGTGCCAAAAGTGGTTTTTCCACACTACTACAAGTGCAAAAGTGGTTTCCTTCACCAACACAAGTGCGAAAAGTGGTTTTTCAACACTAACACAAGTGCGAAAAGTGGTTTTTCAACACTATCACAAGTGCAAAAAGTGTTTTTTTCACACTAATACAAGTGCAAAAGTGGTTTCCTGCACCTACACAAGTGCGAAAAGTGGTTTTTCAACACTAACACAAGTGCGAAAAGTGGTTTTTCAACACTAACACAAGTGCGAAAAGTGGTTTTTCAACACTAACACAAGTGCGAAAAGTGGTTTTTCCACACTAATACAAATGCAAAAGTGGTTTCCTGCACCAACACAAGTGCGAAAAGTGGTTTTTCAACACTAACACAAGTGTGAAAAGTGGTTTTTCAACACTAACACAAGTGCGAAAAGTGGTTTTTCAACACTAACACAAGTGCGAAAAGTGGTTTTTTCCACACTACTACAAGTGCAAAAGTGGTTTCCTGCACCAACACAAGTGCGAAAAGTGGTTTTTCAACACTAACACAAGTGCGAAAAGTGGTTTTTCAACACTAACACAAGTGCGAAAAGTGGTTTTTCCACACTAATACAAGTGCAAAAGTGGTTTCCTGCACCAACACAAGTGCGAAAAGTGGTTTTTCAACACTAACACAAGTGCGAAAAGTGGTTTTTCAACGCTATCACAAGTGCAAAAAGTGTTTTTTCCACACTAATACAAGTGTAAAAGTGGTTGCCTGCACCAACACAAGTGCGAAAAGTGGTTTTTCAACACTATCACAGTGCGAAAAGTGGTTTTTCAACACTAACACAAGTGCGAAAAGTGGTTTTTCAACACTATCACAAGGGCAAAAAGTGTTTTTTCCACACTAATACAAGTGCAAAAGTGGTTTCCTGCACCAACACAAGTGCGAAAAGTGGTTTTTCCACACTAACACAAGTGCGAAAAGTGGTTTTTCAACACTAACACAAGTGCGAAAAGTGGTTTTTCAACACTAACACAAGTGCGAAAAGTGGTTTTTCCACACTACTACAAGTGCAAAAGTGGTTTCCTGCACCAACACAAGTGCGAAAAGTGGTTTTTCAACACTAACACAAGTGCGAAAAGTGGTTTTTCAACACTAACACAAGTGCGAAAAGTGGTTTTTCAACACTATCACAAGTGCAAAAAGTGTTTTTTCCACATTACTACAAGTGCAAAAGTGGTTTCCTCCACCAACACAAGTGCGAAAAGTGGTTTTTCAACACTATCACAAGTGCCAAAAGTGGTTTTTCCACACTACTACAAGTGCAAAAGTGGTTTCCTGCACCAACACAAGTGCGAAAAGTGGTTTTTCAACACTAACACAAGTGCGAAAAGTGGTTTTTCAACGCTATCACAAGTGCAAAAAGTGTTTTTTCCACACTAATACAAGTGTAAAAGTGGTTGCCTGCACCAACACAAGTGCGAAAAGTGGTTTTTCAACACTATCACAGTGCGAAAAGTGGTTTTTCAACACTAACACAAGTGCGAAAAGTGGTTTTTCAACACTATCACAAGGGCAAAAAGTGTTTTTTCCACACTAATACAAGTGCAAAAGTGGTTTCCTGCACCAACACAAGTGCGAAAAGTGGTTTTTCCACACTAACACAAGTGCGAAAAGTGGTTTTTCAACACTAACACAAGTGCGAAAAGTGGTTTTTCAACACTAACACAAGTGCGAAAAGTGGTTTTTCCACACTACTACAAGTGCAAAAGTGGTTTCCTGCACCAACACAAGTGCGAAAAGTGGTTTTTCAACACTAACACAAGTGCGAAAAGTGGTTTTTCAACACTAACACAAGTGCGAAAAGTGGTTTTTCAACACTATCACAAGTGCAAAAAGTGTTTTTTCCACATTACTACAAGTGCAAAAGTGGTTTCCTCCACCAACACAAGTGCGAAAAGTGGTTTTTCAACACTATCACAAGTGCCAAAAGTGGTTTTTCCACACTACTACAAGTGCAAAAGTGGTTTCCTGCACCAACACAAGTGCGAAAAGTGGTTTTTCAACACTAACACAAGTGCAAAAAGTGGTTTTTCAACACTATCACAAGTGCAAAAAGTGTTTTTTTCACACTAATACAAGTGCAAAAGTGGTTTCCTGCACCAACACAAGTGCGAAAAGTGGTTTTTCAACACTAACACAAGTGCGAAAAGTGGTTTTTCAACACTAACACAAGTGCGAAAAGTGGTTTTTCAACACTAACACAAGTGCGAAAAGTGGTTTTTCCACACTAATACAAATGCAAAAGTGGTTTCCTGCACCAACACAAGTGCGAAAAGTGGTTTTTCAACACTAACACAAGTGTGAAAAGTGGTTTTTCAACACTAACACAAGTGCGAAAAATGGTTTTTCAACACTAACACAAGTGCGAAAAGTGGTTTTTTCCACACTACTACAAGTGCAAAAGTGGTTTCCTGCACCAACACAAGTGCGAAAAGTGGTTTTTCAACACTAACACAAGTGCGAAAAGTGGTTTTTCAACACTATCACAGTGCGAAAAGTGGTTTTTCAACACTAACACAAGTGCGAAAAGTGGTTTTTCAACACTATCACAAGGGCAAAAAGTGTTTTTTCCACACTAATACAAGTGCAAAAGTGGTTTCCTGCACCAACACAAGTGTGAAAAGTGGTTTTTCAACACTAACACAAGTGCGAAAAGTGGTTTTTCAACACTATCACAAGTGCAAAAAGTGTTTTTTCCACACTAATACAAGTGCAAAAGTGGTTTCCTGCACCAACACAAGTGCGAAAAGTGGTTTTTCAACACTAACACAAGTGCGAAAAGTGGTTTTTCAACACTAACACAAGTGCGAAAAGTGGTTTTTCCACACTAATACAAGTGCAAAAGTGGTTTCCTGCACCAACACAAGTGCGAAAAGTGGTTTTTCAACACTAACACAAGTGCGAAAAGTGGTTTTTCAACACTAACACAAGTGCGAAAAGTGGTTTTTCCACACTAATACAAGTGCAAAAGTGGTTTACTGCACCAACACAAGTGCGAAAAGTGGTTTTTCAACACTAACACAAGTGCGAAAAGTGGTTTTTCAACACTAACACAAGTGCGAAAAGTGGTTTTTCAACACTATCACAAGTGCAAAAAGTGTTTTTTCCACACTAATACAAGTGCAAAAGTGGTTTCCTGCACCAACACAAGTGCGAAAAGTGGTTTTTCAGCACTATCACAAGTGCGAAAAGTGGTTTTTCAACACTAACACAAGTGCGAAAAGTGATTTTTCAACACTATCACAAGTGCAAAAAGTGTTTTTTCCACACTAATACAAGTGCAAAAGTGGTTTCCTGCACCAACACAAGTGCGAAAAGTGGTTTTTCCACACTAACACAAGTGCGAAAAGTGGTTTTTCAACACTAACACAAGTGCGAAAAGTGGTTTTTCAACACTAACACAAGTGCGAAAAGTGGTTTTTCCACACTACTACAAGTGCAAAAGTGGTTTCCTGCACCAACACAAGTGCGAAAAGTGGTTTTTCAACACTAACACAAGTGCGAAAAGTGGTTTTTCAACACTAACACAAGTGCGAAAAGTGGTTTTTCAACACTATCACAAGTGCAAAAAGTGTTTTTTCCACATTACTACAAGTGCAAAAGTGGTTTCCTCCACCAACACAAGTGCGAAAAGTGGTTTTTCAACACTATCACAAGTGCCAAAAGTGGTTTTTCCACACTACTACAAGTGCAAAAGTGGTTTCCTGCACCAACACAAGTGCGAAAAGTGGTTTTTCAACACTAACACAAGTGCAAAAAGTGGTTTTTCAACACTATCACAAGTGCAAAAAGTGTTTTTTTCACACTAATACAAGTGCAAAAGTGGTTTCCTGCACCAACACAAGTGCGAAAAGTGGTTTTTCAACACTAACACAAGTGCGAAAAGTGGTTTTTCAACACTAACACAAGTGCGAAAAGTGGTTTTTCAACACTAACACAAGTGCGAAAAGTGGTTTTTCCACACTAATACAAATGCAAAAGTGGTTTCCTGCACCAACACAAGTGCGAAAAGTGGTTTTTCAACACTAACACAAGTGTGAAAAGTGGTTTTTCAACACTAACACAAGTGCGAAAAGTGGTTTTTCAACACTAACACAAGTGCGAAAAGTGGTTTTTTCCACACTACTACAAGTGCAAAAGTGGTTTCCTGCACCAACACAAGTGTGAAAAGTGGTTTTTCAACACTAACACAAGTGTGAAAAGTGGTTTTTCAACACTATCACAAGTCCAAAAAGTGTTTTTTCCACACTAATACAAGTGCAAAAGTGCTTTCCTGCACCAACACAAGTGCGAAAAGTGGTTTTTCAACACTAACACAAGTGCGAAAAGTGGTTTTTCAACACTAACACAAGTGCGAAAAGTGGTTTTTCCACACTAATACAAGTGCAAAAGTGGTTTCCTGCACCAACACAAGTGCGAAGAGTGGTTTTTCAACACTAACACAAGTGCGAAAAGTGGTTTTTCAACGCTATCACAAGTGCAAAAAGTGTTTTTTCCACACTAATACAAGTGCGAAAAGTGGTTTTTCAACACTATCACAAGGGCAAAAAGTGTTTTTTCCACACTAATACAAGTGCAAAAGTGGTTTCCTGCACCAACACAAGTGTGAAAAGTGGTTTTTCAACACTAACACAAGTGCGAAAAGTGGTTTTTCAACACTATCACAAGTGCAAAAAGTGTTTTTCCACACTAATACAAGTGCAAAAGTGCTTTCCTGCACCAACACAAGTGCGAAAAGTGGTTTTTCAACACTAACACAAGTGCGAAAAGTGGTTTTTCAACACTAACACAAGTGCGAAAAGTGGTTTTTCCACACTAATACAAGTGCAAAAGTGGTTTCCTGCACCAACACAAGTGCGAAGAGTGGTTTTTCAGCACTAACACATGTGCGAAAAGTGGTTTTTCAACACTATCACAGTGCGAAAAGTGGTTTTTCAACACTAACACAAGTGCGAAAAGTGGTTTTTCAACACTATCACAAGGGCAAAAAGTGTTTTTTCCACACTAATACAAGTGCAAAAGTGGTTTCCTGCACCAACACAAGTGTGAAAAGTGGTTTTTCAACACTAACACAAGTGCGAAAAGTGGTTTTTCAACACTATTACAAGTGCAAAAAGTGTTTTTTCCACACTAATACAAGTGCAAAAGTGGTTTCCTGCACCAACACAAGTGCGAAAAGTGGTTTTTCAACACTAACACAAGTGCGAAAAGTGGTTTTTCAACACTAACAAAAGTGCGAAAAGTGGTTTTTCCACACTAATACAAGTGCAAAAGTGGTTTCCTGCACCAACACAAGTGCGAAAAGTGGTTTCTCAACACTAACACAAGTGCGAAAAGTGGTTTTTCAACACTAACACAAGTGCGAAAAGTGGTTTTTCCACACTAATACAAGTGCAAAAGTGGTTTCCTGCACCAACACAAGTGCGAAATGTGGTTTTTCAACACTAACACAAGTGCGAAAAGTGGTTTTTCAACACTAACACAAGTGCGAAAAGTGGTTTTTCCACACTAATACAAGTGCAAAAGTGGTTTCCTGCACCAACACAAGTGCGAAAAGTGGTTTTTCAACACTAACACAAGTGCGAAAAGTGGTTTTTCAACACTATCACAAGTGCAAAAAGTGTTTTTTCCACACTAATACAAGTGCAAAAGTGGTTTCCTGCACCAACACAAGTGCGAAAAGTGGTTTTTCAACACTAACACAAGTGCGAAAAGTGGTTTTTCAACACTAACACAAGTGCGAAAAGTGGTTTTTCAACACTAACATAAGTGCGAAAAGTGGTTTTTTCCACACTAATACAAGTGCAAAAGTGGTTTCCTGCACCAACACAAGTGCAAAAAGTGGTTTTTCAACACTATCACAAGTGCGAAAAGTGGTTTTTCAACACTAACACAAGTGTGAAAAGTGGTTTTTCAACACTATCACAAGTGCAAAAAGTGTTTTTTCCACACTAATACAAGTGCAAAAGTGGTTTCCTGCACCAACACAAGTGCGAAAAGTGGTTTTTCAACACTAACACAAGTGCGAAAGTGGTTTTTCAACACTAACACAAGTGCGAAAAGTGGTTTTTCAACACTAACACAAGTGTGAAAAGTGGTTTTTCCACACTAATACAAGTGCAAAAGTGGTTTCCTGCACCAACACAAGTGCGAAAAGTGGTTTT